>NC_091827.1:56751600-57031600 GCF_038994185.2 Dermacentor albipictus | reverse complement strand
TCACTCTGCAAATAAAATGTCTGGTATCACGATGCAGTAATGTAAGCTGTATCCAGTAAAAAAGGAATCAAAGGTCCACTTAAAGACGTTCTGGCTAATACATTTGCCACTTCACTTAAGTATAAACCGCGGTGGCCAGGAACCCACAGCAAATAATTTTTTGTGTGTGAAGTTGTAGGGACTAAATTTTGAAACACACTTAAGATAACTGTATTCGTCGCCATGGATAGATAGAATAAACTTTATTGTCCAACGGATAAGGTGATCTACCCATCCCCCGACACGCAGGTCAGGGGGCGAGTGCCGCCGCCTCAAATGCAGGCTGGGAGGTCTTGGGTCCCAGCAGCCTCTTCAGCCAGTTGGACGAGCCGGAGCTGGACCTCAGAGTCCGAGCTGCGCAGCAGGGTCTCCCAGGCGTCTCTACCACCTATTTTGTGCTTTGCCCCGGGAGAGTACGGACATTCCCATATTATGTGGTCGACGCACGTACCGATAGAGAATCTAATTACGACAGCTGACGACTGATTAGCGGGAAGTTTGCGCAGCGCTAGAACAATAGCCAATAATTCTGCTATGAAAATAGGCGTGTAATCTGGATGGCGTATAGAAAAGGACCAACAGAGAGGGGAGAAAATGCCTACACCAGCCTTCTCTTCAGACAGTGAAGCATCAGTGGCTATTGCTTGTCTCCAGGTGAGAAAGGTAATCTATTTATTGGTCATCTAAATGTTGGTATGGCCTTAGTTTAGCATTTGAGGCGAAAATATCATCAAATTCTATGTGGTGAGTTTCTATTTGGAAAGAAAATTCGAAATATTTGATGCACATTTTATAAGGAAAGCAGGCGACAAAAGCGTCAGCTGTCCGCCTTTGGTTTTGCAAGCCAAAGAAGTGACGTTTCTCTCGAGATATCTAGGCACACGAACTTATCGACCATACAGACGTGTGCATGACCCGATTCATTTACAATCGTTTGTGTGTATGATAATACGTGCATGATGTACCTGATCGCAGAGCGTAAATTAATGACCGTTTGCAACAAACGACAGTCCTGTCGTATGTGTTCCTTCGTCTTTAGCGCTTTTTGATAAAATTACGAACAGGGTCTACGTTTTCCTACCGTTAGATCCCATGTAAGCAGGGCGCTATCGAGAACAGTGAAAACGACGGGGCGCACAGTTTCTCATTCCCGGTACCGGCAAATCTCCGCCCGGGTCGTCGCACGCCGCATTCACAGCCGCCGCCGCCAAACTTAATGCGATAAGCATCTTCACCTACCGGTTTTACAGCGCATGGTGCGTAGTGCCATCGGTAGCATAACTACACGCTTTTAGCAGACGATAATACAAGCATGCCGCCGTTCCCTGCTGCAGGTGGCGCGATGTAGGCATCGCGTTGCACTTCGGCAGCATCCGGTGGAGCCCACCAGCTCGATTTCGTTTCGGTTTCTGATAGCCTTCTTAAAACACCGCGCAACAAGAAAGCAAAACGCGCGCCCGCGCCTCGTGCCGCAACGTTCAGCGCGACGCTTCCCATTACGTAAATGTCAACAATAATAGAGTATGCCGAATTTTCGCGTTACTTCGGATCGTACGTTTTCCCGGTTAGTACGTCTTGCGGTTTTTACGAAAACCAATCCACGAGGTCCTACCATAGAGAAAGAAATTCAACAAGAGGGGACAATCTTCAAAAACTGGCAACAGGAAACACGTCACGCCTAGTTTCAACAACATCCGTTAGTTGACGCGAGCATCAGAAAAAAGGAATGTGAAATAAACTTCCAGACAACGCTTTATTTTTTTTAATCCTTCCCACTAAAAGCGAAAAAGTTTTGCGTGTAAATGAACTTATATTTTGCAACTTTTGTGTGCGTTGCCTAGCAACAAGCCAGCGGCACGCCAGACACGCGTACATACGTCGTGCGGCAGACAAGCCGCAGGAGTGAGCGAGGGCGGTCGTAGTACGTGCGAAGCTCGCGTGCACGGCGACCCGTCTGTTTTGGATATAGCCCATTTTTGGGGGGCTCCCGGCCTTCTCTATGCTTCTCTTGCGTATCGTCTGCATTTCGACACGGCACCACTGCAGTACTGGACTACGGCAAGGTGAGAAATTGTGTTTGACAGTGTGCGGTGTATATTAAGCACATTTAGGCTTAGTTCGAGTGGCGCAGTTAGCGAAACACAGCTCCGCCGTCCTGGCGCAGTTAATTTGAGGTAATGACTCGTCCTGGGAGAGGTTTTCGACGCTTTCTATGAGCCCCAACATTACTGTAACTTATTTCGGTAGTTTTCGGACACGCTTGCCGCGCCCGGCTTATTGACGCAGTAAGCGAAAACCGGCTCCGCCGTGTGACGCATTTGCGCGTGTGCATGCCTGCACTACATCGTAGCGCTAAGACAGACAAGTTTTCGCGCATTCTGTGGGCCCCAACATTATTGTAACTAACGTCGTTATATTCGGGGTAGTTTAGAAGCACTGTTGCCGCACCCGGCTTATTGACGCAGTTAGCGAGAAGTAGCTCAGCTGTGTGCCGCGGTTTCGCGTGTACTGACTCTTACTGGTAGAAGTTCGTGACGCATTCTCTGACCTGAAAAAGTATTGTAGTTTATTTGGTAACTTTTTGGGGATATCTTGAGGCTTGCTCGCCGCGCCTGGGGTTGTGAAGCTGTTAGCAAAAAAGCAAGCCGGCCATAGTGAGTTAGTTTTGCGTGTACTGAATTTTAGTGGGACAAGTTTGTGACGCATTTTATAGCCCTGCAACAACATATACCTTATTTCGGTACTCGCGCATCTCGAAAACGCGTCGAGCGATTGCCTAGAGTGATAACACGGGAGTGTTGCATGCGCCGGGAGGACGCGTAAAAGATAACACGGAGGAGCTCAAGAACATGACATTTATGTATTCTGAGCGACTGAAAACAGGCTTTACACCCACGAGTCTGACTTGAGTGCGATTAGAAGGCATTTCGCGAGCATGTAACATGGTCTGGCTGAGCCTGTGTTGTAGCCACCTTTGTGTACTTGGCGTACCATCGTCTCGACTGAAGCCAAGTTGTTTTGGAAACGCGCAGTCATCCGTGTATTTCTGCACTTAAAGTGCAGGAAATAATGCCCGGAAAAGGAGGGGTGCTTGAAAATCGGATGTTCCGATTTTATGGCATTGTTTGGGAGGAGTCTTTGCTGCGAAATGTGCGTAAAAGTGAATTTATCTGTAATGCCGCTCATTCACCACTTACGCACGTTTCGCCTCTACACGCAATACTCCTGTTAGGTCAATATACCGAAATGATACATGCGTGTAATTTACTCTCAGCTGATGGCATCCGGTGGAGCATCGTACGGCAACGACTGCTGCTTACCTGGGGCCACAACTTTCGATGAATGCAGAAGAAGCCCGGAACGAGCTTTTATATAGAGCAAAATAAACATTTCCTCTTTTGAAAAGACGTCTTTCGTTTTCTTTATGAAATTGCACCTGACAGATTCGGCGCAGTCTTGTAAAGGTCAGTAGCAATCATTTCTACTTAATAAACGATTCCACGCCAAGGCCACGCGAGGTTCAGCAGAAGCGAAAAAAAAAATGAACGCCGCGCCGAGCAGCGGAGCCGGCGCGGCGTGTACCAACTGGTGTTCAAAACGCGCGCGCCCAAAACCGAAACCGGAAGGAGTCATTAACATCCGCTTGGTGTGCTACAGTCAATTCGGCCGCTGGGCTCTAAGGGAGTGTCCGCTCTTGTCGAAATTTCTTTCGCCATGCTGGCAATGCCTGCCGTGTGCACTCCAGCCCAGTTCGGAGCTCGGTAACTGGAAGCGCCCTTATTTTAAGGCGACAGCGTTAAGGAGCTCGTGTCGCAGAAAACCCGGTGTCGTCGGCGTCAGTGTCGGCGTCCGCGGCGTTGGCCGTGAGCGATAAATCCCAGAAGGCGCTTCATAAATAAAATAAAACATCTTGCAAGATGGGCTGGTGGGAATCGAACCAGGGTCTCCGGAGTGTGAGACAGAGACGCTACCACTCAGCCACGAGTTCGTTCCTTCAAAACTGGACAAAATCGCCTGTAGTGAATGCAGTGCTGCCTCTAGAAACGTGCACTAGATAGTTATACTGCGGTGTATATCGGTAATTATGACCATGTAACTTACAGAAGTCGCAGTTTCACGAGTAGCGAAGTACATTTCCACTGAATTTCTTCTGCGCTCTGCGCACACGCAGAGCCATCTTGCGGCAAAAACAGAAAACCCCCTCCTCGCAATGTACGGCGCTGCCCCGACACGTGGCGCGCCACTCGTCCCATGATCGCTTTCGCTTTCATGGCATGTCGGGGCCCGGCTATCTGTGCTGATCGCGACGTTTGGCTGGCGTAGCGCGTTTTAGTAGGCGGTGCGAACGGGGTGCGATAACGGTATCGCGTTCCACTGTTGAAGGCGAAGCTTAAGCGTCCTCCAATTTTTTTATCTCGGAAACTTGCATCGCACGGGACGGCGGAGGCACGTTTCGACTCTTGTAAGAATCACCTTGGCACGCTTATCTCGCCGGTGGATTGCAGTCTTCCCGGCTTTTCTTTCAGTCTTTCGTCAGATCAATGCACGTAACTTCAAGAAAACGCATATCGCCACCGACATAGCGCCGACGGGACTGCTTGCTTTCTACGATGGACGAAGAATAGTAAGTTAACGTCATTCATTATTGTTCGAGAAATGGCTAAAGTACCTTCGGGGCATCGACGAGAGTCGGCATCCGAGCCTTTCCTGCGAAACTTAGAAATGCTTTCAAAACGTATTTCTGGGGTAGTTGGTTTTTCATGGATTGATAAGGGCGCCAGGGAACGCGAAGTGACGGAGGAGACAAGGACATAGTTGTGAGAAAATTTCGTACCCGTAGACCAACAATTGTAGCGTAGACCGCTATCGATGGTAGTTATTGACCACAATCAGTAACGTCAAACGATTTTTGTGGCTTTAGTTCCAGGCCCTTGTCGTGGAAGGCACATTTATTGTGAGAGTCTATTCGCGCTATAGGCTATGCGATTGACACGAATGCCCATAGTGCCCGTTGCAATGACGAGCGAGCGTGTGCGCACACACGCACGCACACACACACACACACACACACACACACACAAACACAAACACACACACACCTCTACTGCCAAAATTTGACAATCTGTATAGTGACACGAGTGATATCTGTATAGTCACACGATTCCCACTGAGTTCAGTCCCTTACGGAGGCATGTGGGATGTTAAAACGCTGCGTTGAAAATAGACTTGAAGTCGAGTATGCTTCTGAAAACGAGGATAAAAATGCAGATACATGCAAAAATCTGCTTGTACAGAACGCCGAGCATAATCTAAGAATAACGGTGAAAATTGTGGAAACAATATAAAACCAGCGCCATCTCCTGGTCCTTGGATTCAAAGTTATGCCTCTTTCAGTGAGAACAAGCATGTACGCCGAGAAAGCACGCTGGACGTCGGTAGATGTTACTGGAGCGTAGTTGTACTTGGGAACATTTCATAGCTTAACCAACACCGGGATTCTAGAGTGCTCACCGGCGAACACTCCCGATAAATCTTTGAGGACAGCAAATCCTTGGTTATTGTCCAAGACTGATTATAACTTCACACCTACTTTTTCGTCTACTGCCCCCTTAGAAACGGCGGTGATTCGTTGCTGTGCGTCCAGACTGTGCGTCCTCCTAGAGTTTCACCCGGACTTTTAAGTTTTTTTTATAGTGTTTGCGAGGAAAGTGAAGTTGGCGCACGAACATGTGAGGTCTTCTTGGAGGCTATCTTCCTCGAACCTTGAGCCTAGCCTTCGAGAGCTTGAGCCTTCCTGAGTGAATCACTCTGTCACCTGAAAAGGCGTTGATTACAGCCATCCCTTCAGGCAAGCTGCAGTTATAACACTCAACGGCTTCTAGCTATATTTCCCATCTTGTGATGATGGGCTCTGGCGAAAGGGGTACGTCCGGCAACACCGCCTTGTGCGAGCCCGCTCCAGAGGGCGCCTACAGGATACGCCTTTTCGGGGCTGTACAGCAGGGCGGATGGACGTGCTTTTCGGGGCTCCGTGGCGACGACGAAATCATAAGTTTTTGTGCATGCTTTGAGCTTGCTTCGGTTTTTATTTGCTGGTTTTTTTTTGCATTTAAATAGAAATTGGGCGTGCGGACGCTCCTGTGTCGAGGCTTCAGCGACTTCGTTCGTAGCTAAGTACACTTTTTTCTTCTTATTAGCTGATGTTATTGAAGTGTTTTATTTTGCATGGAGCAGGAGCGCAAATTTTGAATTCGTGGTAAGCGTGGTAAACGTACCGGCTTTGTTTAGGTCTGGCGGTTTCCCTCGTTGGGCCTAGGTGCTACGCGGGACCTATTTGATAGGCCTATTTAACTATCTCAGCTAGCTCTTCGAAATGATTTGGCGGACGCGCTCGTTGAGCCTAAGGACGTAGGCCTAGCGATGAAACCAAAGAAAGGGAAGGCCGCGGGGGACGCGGAGCAAGTGCAGTGCGACGAGTGCTTGCGCTGGTGCTCCCTCGACGAGACCAGTTTCCAGAGGTTAGCAGACGCGGAGGAGTGTAGCTTTACGTGCAGGCTGTGCGAAGGGGTCAGGGAAGCAGTCCAAAAACTGGAAGGAAATTGGACAGCCAAGTTCGAGGAGCTGAAAGCAGACCTGAGGGAGGAGCGGGAGAGGCGGTTAGCTTTGCAGGCGAAAGTCGCCGAGTTGGTCAAGGTGGAAGCGGTGCAGGCCGTGCAGTTAGTAAGAACCGTGGCCAAGCTTGGAGAAGAGAAGGAAAGGAGAGCAGAACTGCATAGGCGCCTCGATGCGCTTGAGACGCGCGCAGCGGAGAATGATGGGTCGGGACACCAACCTGGAGGCAAAAGCACAGAAAGTAGGGTAGACCCTACATGCGAAGTCGGGGGCAGGGTGGCAGAGCAAGCGGTAGTCAGCTCGCCGCCGGTGAATCGGCGTAGTTATAGCGAAGCAGCGCAACACGCCCCGCGGGAGGCGACGCTGCAGCCACAGGGGCGCCAGCGAGCGCGAGCAGAGGAGGGGAACAAGCCATCCCCAAGGAATGAGCTCATGGTCAATGATAAGCACAACCTGGAAGTTAGGAGGGAGTGAAAGAATGCCCTAGTACTTATCGGTGGTGATTCAAATATGAGGAGGTGCAAAAGAGCTATAATGGAACGTGCAAAGGGTGATAAGCGGGTAGCAGTCGGGACGTTCCCAGGCAGGACAATGGACGCAGTACTGAGAGAAACAAGAAGCGAGCTTTCTGAGAATGTTGCAGAGCGCAATTTGGTAGTGGTAGCGAGGGGCTAAATGATGTGTTGAATGGTGAAGCTGCAAAAGTAGTGGAAAGATTAGCGGAGGGAGTTGACGATTTAAGGGCGATAGCACAGCAAGTCCAGATCGTGGTATGCACAGTGCCGGAGGTGCAAGGAAGGAACGGAGCAATTGCCAAGGGCGTTGTGGCTGTAAATTGTGAAATAAGAAAGCTAAGCCAGGAGAAAGGATTTGAAGTGGCACACATAAACAGAGAAGTGCATAGAGCAGGCTTTGGCGGAGGCTTTACACGAGATGGCATCCACTTTAATGGAAGGCTAGGAGCCGAGATCGGCTGGCGCCTGGCAGGTCGGGCAGTAGCTTTTTTAGGGGGTCCACTGCGCCTCAGGGCGTAGGGGTAGGTAGATACAGTGTAGAAAGTGCAACAATAGAGGCTGACGCCAATAAAATGGCCACTAGGAGGTCCAGGAAGAAAACTACAAATAAATTTAACACCAGGATCAGGTACATAAACATGCAAGGCGGTAGAAAGAGAGCGAGGTGGTTAGAAATAGAACAGCAGTTAAAGGACGAAGAAGTATATGTATACGCGCTATGCGAATCACCCCTCAGGGATCTAGAAGACCCACCGCTTATTGAAGGCTACGTCTCGGAAGGGAGCAATAGAACAACAACGGAGAGGAAGGGAGGAGGAGTAGGTATGCTCATACACCAAGGAACAAATTGGCAAAGAATAAAGTTAACTTGCAAAGAACATGTCTGGGTATCAGGTACAATTGCCAGTAAAAAGGCATGGCTAGGAGTAGTTTATTTAGGGACAGGGGACAAATACAGGCAAGAAAACAAAGATCTAGTGAAGTGTCTCGATGACTATATAAGGCAGTTTGGAGAAGGTGCCGATATTTGTCTGCTAGGTGACATGAATGGCCACATCGAGGATCTGGATGGATACCCAGATTGTAATGGGAAGTTGATGCTAGACTTCTGTGAACGACACAACCTAGTTATAGTAAATAAACTAAGTGTGAGGGACAAATCACGTGGGAGTCCCGTAACAGACAAACGACCATTGACTACTGCTTAATGTCGCAGGGATTGTATAGCAAGCTAGCAATAATGGAAATAAACGAAGAGGGGAAGTACAGCCTCGGAAGTGATCATAACCGTATTAGTCTACAGTTGGGAGCCCTACTGAAAAGAGAAATGCAGGGAAGCCAAAAAGAGTGCGCAAAATTCAATGACGCGCAAATAGCGCAAATAGCGGCTGGCATAGAGGCAGCAATCAACAAACATCCCATGGAAAGGTGGGATTATAATCAGTTAGAACTACTCATTAGTACAAAAATAGAAGAGGTAAAAGGAGTAAACCGCTGGAGAGGAAAGGGGATGCCACGAAGTTGGTGGAATAAGGAAATTAGAGAGGCCATCGAACAACGACGGTGGGCATCTCGGGAACACAGAGAAGCAAAGAGGGTGCAGTTATCTGAAGAGGAAATAGGCCAAACATGGGAATATTATCGACAAAAGAAACAACAAGTGCAGGTCCTCGTCCAAGCTAAAATAAAGCAGTCCTCTGATCGCTGGCTGGCTAAAGGGGGGTCAAGAAAATTCTGGAACCATATAAGCTGGCTGGGTAAAGCTAATCACAGAAAAGAGGAACAGATTCACGATGCCGAAGGAAATTGTTTAGAGGGAGATGTCGCTGTGAACTACATTGGTTCAGTTATAGTCATTTAGGAAAGACGATAGGCTAATCGCCCCAAGTGAGGGAGCAACACAGAATAGCATAATAGAAAACAGCTTAGAATTGACCAATTATAACTGGAAAAAGGCGGAAGCAAATGTTACAAAATGCACGTCCACGGGGTTAGGCGAAATTCCAATCAAGTTAATTAATGAACTTGGCCCAAGAAGCAAGGAAACGCTGATAAAAGCATTGGAGGCAGTCATAACAAATAAGCGAATTCCGCACAGCTGGAAACAGAGTAAAATGAATTTGATTTATAAAGGGAAAGGTGATAAGAACATAAAATCTTTCCGACCAATTACGATAACATCAGTTATATATAGGCTGGTGATGCAGGCGGTGAAATTAAAAATGCAGTCATGGGTAGAAAGTAATAGAATACTTGGAGAACTTCAGAACGGGTTCATAAGTGGTAGGCGCTTAGATGATAGCCTGTTCGTGCTTACTTAGTGCATAGAAATAGCTAAGGCGGAAAATAGACCTCTGTATTTAGCCTTTCTGGACATAAGTGGTGCATACGACAATGTGAACAGGGAACTCCTGTGGAACATATTAAAAGCTGAAGGTATCGGTAATGAGGTAATTGATTTTCTACAGGAACTATATCGAGAAAATAATACTGAAATAAAATGGGAAGGAATCAAGAGTACGACAACTGTCGAGGTTCACAAAGGATTAAGGCAAGGATGTCCTCTATCACCGCTGCTGTTCATGCTTTATATGATAAGCATGGAAAGAAGGTTACGACGAAGCAATCGAGGGTATAATCTGTCGTACAGATTAGGCGAAAAGGTTGTTGAGCAACGGCTACCGGGTTTAATGTATGCGGACGATATTGTACTGTTAGCAGATAGCCAGGAAGATTTGCAAACTCTGGTTAATTACTGTGGGGACGAAGGAGACAGTTTAGGTTTCAGTTTTAGTGCAGCTAAGTCCGGTGGGATGTTTTTCAACGATACAACTGATCAGGAGCTTACAATACAAGGCCACGAAATACCCCGAGTGGCCGAATACAAGTATCTCGGGGTATGTATAAACAAAGGGCAGATGTACACGGAAAAGCACGAACAGTCTCTAATAGCAAAAGGGCGAAGAGATGCCGGGATAATGAAACATAAGGCATTATGGGGTTACAACAGGTATGAGGTACTGAGAGGCATTTGGAAGGGAGTAATGGTGCCAGGGCTTACTTTCGGGAATGCGGTCCTGTGTTTAAGGGCAGTGGTTCAGTCGAGACTAGAAGTAAATCAGAGAGCTGTGGGAAGGTTAGCACTAGGTGCCCACGGGAAAACCACAAACGAAGCAGTACAGGGAGATATGGGCTGGGCATCATTCGAAGCACGGGAAGTTCAGAGTAAAATCCTATACGAAAAACGTCTGAGGCAATTGGATGATAACAGGTGGGCAGCTAAGCTGTGTAAATACCTATACAGAAAGAGCGTTGACTCACAATGGCGGAAAAGAACTAGGAAGCTAACCAGTAAGTATGCCAGACACGAGGACGAAAAAGGACATAGCATGAAACGACAGGTTAAAAATGCGGAAGGTAAAAATTGGATAAATTCAATGGAAAAGAAGCATAGTGTAGAACTATGTCGGTACTGGAAACAGCAGATCAGGAAGGAAGCGTTTTATGATAACTCAAGAGGCAGTGCCCTACTCTTTGAAGCTAGATCAGGATGTCTTAGAACGCGGAACTATAAAAAGAAATTTAACGAAGAAGAAGACACATGTACTGTGTGTGGTAAATATGTAGAAACGATGGAACACCTCATACTAAAATGTGATGGTATCAATCCCGATGTCGAGGGGGCCACAGTCACCCTTCCTGAGCCGCTAGGGTTCAGAGATAATGATAGTCATGTAAATAAATGTGCGGTGGATATTAGCAAAAGGTGATTGGAGGATTGGTGGCTCAAAAGCAGAGAGGTGACATAAGGTTAAAAGGGTAGGAAGACGTATTTAAAGAAAATCGAGAGATTCAATAACACACAACACAGATAAAAATAAAAGGCAAAATAAAAATCTGAGCATGGTGGCAACTGCCATCGCCCCGTTTCAAAGAGGACGCTCCTACCTTCCATCCATCCATCCATCCCGGGTCTTGATTGAAGCAGTAAGCTCGTTAACCTCCTTGAAGTGCTCCCTCAGTTCTTTACAAAGGCTTGTTACGTGCATACCGCATGCCTAGCAAAGCGCATGTGCTAGGCATGTGGGACCACCTGTGGGTAGATGGTCGGCAGCAGATGATCAGCCTTGTGCATGTAGGCTGCGACGCCTGTGTAGAGTAACAAAACCTCTGCGTCTTCGGCTTCTGTATGACACAGTACTTTCAGGGACTGGTTACAAAATACGCTATAGACTCTCCGTTTGTTCTCTCCGAAGTCTTCGAGCACAGTAGAATAGGCCTTGTCTTTTAGTCTGCTGCAAGGTTCCGAGCTAGAAGGTGAGCGACAAAGCGCCACTTCACGTCCGTCGTCTCATTAACGGAAACCAAAATGCAATAGTCGCCAGGCTCTTTGATACTTTCTAATGGTTCTTCATATTCATACTGGTGATAGTTCTTCTGTTGTGTTGACTCAGACGGCACGCTGAGGTTGCAATACTTCTGTAGGAATAGTTTCAGCGCTGTATTTTAATTTCAGTCGCTCAGTTAGCAAACACGCTCTCTCCATCTGAAGCGTAGCCCGTCGAGTCAAGGGTTCACTGCTGAATCAACGCACTATTGGTTGTCTTTCTGTGCGGCATGACTGAGAAATGCAGAGCAGATTGCCAGACCGCTATATGACCACAAGGACAATAACGTAAACCGGGCCCGGGTATTGTGGTTGGACCAGGTCGAGTTCACAGCAGTCAATATTACAACGTAACATGCGCATCTGAAACTGCATTCGAAAGTGAAACTGGGGGTGAAGCATTGTTTTATAGACGCTGATGTTGAAAATAGGCATTTATATATAAGCCCTAGCGCATTATAGAACAGTACAACGAGTTTTCTTAACGCTCAGTTCGTGCTCGTACAGAGGCATCAAAATTAGGTTTTACAGGTTTCTTAAATTTAGACGCTGGGAGGTACGTTAAGTTCACCTATGCAGAAAAGTTATGTGTCCAGGAGAACACAATGCGACATGATAATTGTCGCTGTCTGCCGGCCAATTAACTAAAACGGAACAATTGAGTTTTTTGCGACTGCAGTAAGCGGGCATGTTTGTATTGAAAAGTTAGAGGTAGTCGGGATTCTATACATAGATCCACGTGGCAGAATTCATCTAGCACGCCCGTGTTCCAAGATATCTGGCTGCAAATTTCAATTTCCGTTCGCATAGTTAAGCATGCAAGACAATGACCATCGGCGCAAAGTTCCTTCCTGATGGTAGGCGGCTGTTGCGTGGGGCGTTTGGTCTGAAAACGGGGCGGACGTATAGGTAAAGTTAACTTGAAACAGGCAACCGCGCAGCCTGTAACGATATCTGTAGCGGTATCTGTCATGCCGAGATAATGGCAGGAACGGAGAAGCCGGATGGCATTGCGCCTGCGCAGTGATGATAGATGAGCCACCCTTGTCTCTGCATGGGTGGCGCAAATAATGTGACTCATCATCATCATCATCAGCCTAGTTACGCCCACTGCAGGGCAAAGGCCTCTCCCATACTTCTCCAACTACCCCGGTCATGTACTAATTGTGGCCATGTTGTCCCTGCAAATGTCTTATTGTCATCCGCCCACCTAACTTTCTCCCGCCCCCTGCTACGCTTCCCTGCCCTTGGAATCCAGTCCGTAACCCTTAATGACCATCGGTTATCTCCCCTCCTCATTACATGTCCGGCCCATGTCCATTTCTTTTTCTTTATTTCAACTAAGATGTCATTTACCCGCGTTTGTTACCTCACCCAATCTGCTCTTTTCTTATCCCTTAGCGTACACCGATCATTCTTCTTTCCATAGCTCGTTGCGTCGTCCTCAATTTCAGCAGAACCCTTTTCGTAAGCCTCCAGGTTTCTGCCCCATATGTGAGTCTGCCAATTATTAAATATTGTAATTTTTACTTAAAGTACCATCAACTATAACAAAAACAGATTTAGCCGTGGTAACGAATATTTCGTTCTGATATTTTAAAGTCGGTGTGCGCATGCACAAATCTCCCTTTTCATGGAAATACGACGCCCATGAAGAAATCAATGTTTTAAAAATGTTCAAAATCCTTTCCTTCCACAGCAACGCGAAGCATAAACAGCTCTCCCATTGACTCGATAACTTTGCCCGGTACTTCTGGGCCGATGATCGCAATGGCAGCTATTATGCTGTTATTCATATCATTAATGTCAATGGTCCTTGTTGCCTAAACTCGATATTTAACGTAGCCTCCTGAAGAAAAAAGTCGAGCGGAGAAAGGTCAGGGGATTTCGGCGGCCAAAACATCTCTTCTCCGCGCCGAATCCATGGTCGTGGAAAATGACAGTCCAACAAGCTCTTTGCAAAGGTGGATAAACGTGGTGGTGCTCCGTTATGCTGGAACCATACTTGGCGCATGTCATTCAGGAGAAGATTGGATACAAACTTGTTGACTCCATGCTTAGCATTTCTTTCGTGTACTTCTTGCCATTCAGGTTGTCCTGAACGGATAGAACCTACGCTTCTTTGGCACATTTGCGACTGTTGCGAAGCTGCGTCTGCGCTCATGGGCAACTTGTGGGATACTGATTTGTGGGATCAACGTAACGTACGCGAGAACGTCACTTTCGATAGCTTCATCGACAATAATCTTATCGGTATGTTTGTGATGGTGGACAGGGGCTGTTGTGTGAAAGCGCCGGAATACGCTTATGAGTGTTGACTTAGTTGGAAATCTGAACTCGGTCTGGGTGGTGAGCCGCGTACAGCCGCATCGCTGAGGCGTTGCACTCATCTCAGCCATTGCAAGAATGACGCCTATCCTGTTTTCGCCCTGCTGGGGCGTCTGCGTCAGCAGGCGTTACGTGTGTTGCGACACCACGTACCCGAGCACACGAGGGTTGGACCGTCCCGCGTGTAGCCGTGCGTGGCTTAGACGTGTCTGGTGAAAGGGGGATCCTGGGGGTTGAGCCGATGCCGGGTGTTCAGACCTTTAAGGCCCCCCAGCTAGGCAACAAACCTCTTTGGCCCTTGCTTCACAAAGACGGCACCTCCAGTCTGACCCACCTGGGGGAAATTGGCAGTCGCCTTTTCCTGTCTCTCTCTACCCTCACCTTCGTCTTTCTCTTAATCTTTCCTGTCCTCTCATCTTTTCCATTCACTTCAATTTTTCCTGGCGGCAAGGGTTAACCTGGCGTGGCTGCCCTACCTTGGGTATACCATATTGGGTTATAGTAACGGAATACTGCTGGCGCTGTGCACCTTGTTCACATGTTCCGCCACGTCCCCTTGTTGGGCTCCCTGGTGGGTGGCGGACGCCGTTGCCGAACAAATCACTGTTTTCTGTGGGATCCTCAAACCCTTTTTCAACCGATCCTGCCCCGAAAAGGGTACGCACCGACGCAACCTCGCTATTGGTGCCCGAAAACAAAGAAACTTTCTTGAAATTCCACGTCCTTTACTGTGAATAATTATGGACTAAAGCAAGAGCAATTTCAACATTCTTTGTGGCCAAATTCCTAAAAGAGACCATTGGAACTGGTTATACGGTAACAAAGATGGCAACTGGGGATTTGCTCCTCGAACTAAAGGACAAGGAACATCACAACAGACTCGCAACCTCGTAGCCTTTGGTAACATCCCTCTTTCTGTGAGCGCACACCGAACTATGAACACCCCGCAGGGTCGTCTGCGTCAGCAGGCGTTTGGTGCGTTGCGACACCGCGTACCCGAGCACACGAGGGTGGGACCCTCCCGCGTGTAGCCGTGCGCGGCTTAGGCGTGTCTGGGGAAAGGGGGATCCTGGAGGTTGCGCCGATGCTGGGTGTCTGGACCTTTAAGGCCCCCCGGCGGAGGCAACACACCTTGTTGGCCTCTGCTTCACATAGACGGCACCCCCGGACTGACCCACCCGGGGGAAATCACTAGTTGCCTTTTCCTGTCTCTCTTTCCCTACAATCCCTACAACCTTCGTCTTTTCCTTACTTTCCACCTTTCCTGTCTCCTTCTCATTTCTTGATTACTTCCGACCTTCCTGGCAGCAAGGGTTAACCTTGTGTGAGTAACCAACCTTGGTTATGTCATATTTGGTTATAGTGGCAACGTACAGCTGGCGTTTGCAGGCCCTGTTTTTCCGGCCCTGCAGCGTCCCCTTGTTGGACTCCATGGTGGGTGGCTAGCGTTGCTGCCGAAAACTACGCGTCCACACATGGCTACTTCCTTCCCTCCACTACCTGATCGCCCTCAGAAAAGAGGGCGCACCGATGAAGTCTTCCAGTTTTTTGGCTGCCAAAAAGAATCCTTCCCGCGTTTCCATGTGGTTCATTCTGCAAAACCAGTTATACCAGTACGAACAATCAGTATGAACAATCTCACCCTTCCTTGTTTCCAAGTCATTGGCTGAAGTCTTTGGTCTTGGTTATAAGGCGTCGAGGATGGCAAGCGGTGATCTCCTCTTGGAGCTCCGCCATCAAAAACAATATGAAAAATTGTCAAAACTAGTGTCATTTGGGGAAACCCAAATAATTATAACCCCGCACCGCATCATGAACACCACCCGTGGTGTTTTCTCTGACTATGACTTGATGGAGCTCACTGAGGCTGAACTCTTGAAGGGCTTCAGTGACCAGAATGTTATCAATGTTAAACAAATTAAGATGAGGCGAGATGGAAAAGAGATCAAGACGAAACACCTGATACTCACCTTCGGCTCAATCGTCCTTCCCGAGTCCATCGAGGCCGGTTATATCAAACTTCGTGTTCGGCCATACGTTCCCAATCCTCTCAGATGCTTTAAATGCCAACGTTCCGGCCACAGTTCACAGAACTGTCGAGGCCGGCTGACTTGTGCCAAGTGCAGTGACAATGAACATTCCTCCGAAACGTGCCAGAACACTCCACATTGTGTTAATTGTGATGGTGAGCATGCCGCATACTCGCGGTCGTGCCCGTCTTGGAAAAGAGAAAAGGAAATCGTAACCGTTAAAGTAAAGGAAAACATAAGTTTTAAAGAGGCACGCAGGCGGGTATCCTACCTGCCAAAGAAAACCTTTGCCGATGTGGCGCGTCAGGGGGCAGCGTCACAATGGCCTTCGGCGGCTGTCCGACCCACAAGCAGTGAGTCGGCAGTTACGCCATCTGCCCCCGCGGAGGTTGCCGCTAGCGCTGCTCCGTCAACCGAGGAGAAGCGACCATCGACCCCGAAGGTGGGCGCACCCGAGGCTGCCTCAACCTCCCAGGTCCCTTCCAATGCTGGCAATGGCCGGCGGAGCCAAATCCCCCAGGGAGCCCCATCAACCCCCGGGCTGGTGGGCGCAGGGGTCTTGCCCTCCAAGGCGGGACCTTCCCTGGTAACTTCTGGCTCACAAGAGCACGTGTCCGGCGCCTCACAAGAGGCAATGGACACTACACCTGTCCTCAAGGCGCACCAAACACCTAAGGAGCGGCGAGGCTCCCTCGAACGCTCCTGAAAGGGCAGAACCCCCGTTACAGGGCCTCGAAAGAGCTCTGTAACCTAAGGCATCATCTCCATTTCCATACACACAGCACTTATTTACTTTCAATATGGATACACAAATAATTCAATGGAACGTTAGAGGTCTTCTTAGGAACCTTGATGACTTGCAAGAGCTTATCCAAAAACACAATCCAAAAGTGCTGTGTCTACGAGAAACACACTTGAAACCACAACACACAAACTTTCTCCGACCGTATGTCAAGTTCCGCAAAGATCGCAATGACGCTGTCGTATCATCAGATGGTGTTGCCATTTTTATTCATAAAAGTATTTCCTGTCAGCGTTTACAGCTACAAGCGCCCCTTGAAGCAGTGGCGGTTCGAGTTGTTCTTCTAAATAAACTCGTCACCATTTGCTCGCTTTACGTACCAACACACTACAAATTAACGAAACATGAATTCCAATCCTTTATAGATCAATTGCCAGAACCTTATGTTGTTCTTGGCGATTTCAATGCGCACAGCTCCCTGTGGGGCGACTCGTATAGGTGCGTGAGGTCGCCTTGTTGAACAGTTCCTTTTTTCTTCTGGTGCGTGCCTTCTGAATAAGAAGAAACCCACTTATTACTGTCTTGCAAACAATACCTTTTCTTCAGTTGATCTGAGCATAGTTTCCCCGTCCACACTGCCTGAACTCGAATGGGAAGTTACGAACAATCCTTATGGAAGCGACCACTTCCCCATACTATTAAGAACACTTAAAGAAAACGAATATCCACCACAGGCTCCTAGGTGGAAGATTGACACAGCAGACTGGGAGAAATTCCGAAACTTCCCTAGTATATCATGGGATGACATGTCTTCTTTAGAAATCGATGCTGCTGTGGAGTACTTCACAGCCTTCATAATAGATGCCGCATCTAAATGCATACGTGAAGTAAGTGGCTCGGCATGCAAACGGCATGTCCCGTGGTGGAACGGCGAATGTAGGATCGCTCGTAAGAATCAGAACAAGGTGTGGGGGTTGCTGCGTGCTTCTCCCACTGCTGAGAATCTTGTCAACTTTAAAAAATAAAGTCCCAAGGCAGGCGAACCCGCCGACAGGCTAGAAGAGAAAGTTGAGACAAGTTTTTATGGAGTATTAACTCGTTTAGAGACGAGGCCAAAGCCTGGAACAGGGTTAATAGGATTAGAGGGCGCCAAACATATTCACTCACTCTGGTAAACACACAGGGCGATACCCTGCAAGATCAGGCAGACTCACTTGGGGAGCACTTTGAGAGCGTGTCGAGCTCAACCCATTATTCTCAGTCATATCTCAAATATAAACAAATAGAATAATGTAAGCCAGTAATTAGAAAAGCCAGGCAGAATGAACCCTATAACCGGCCTTTCAGTATTGCCGAGTTGAGAGCTGCCTTGAACACATGCAAAAGCACTGCACCGGGACCGGACAGAGTCATGTATGATATGATCAGAAACTTACATACTGACACACAAGTTACACTACTCACACTTTACAACACTATTTGGGCTGCGGGATACCTCCCATCTACATGGAAAGAGGCGATTGTGGTTTCTGTCCTGAAGCAAGAAAAAGACCCCTCCTCGGCAGCAAGTTATCGTACGATAGCTCTTACGAATTGTCTATGTAAGCTCTTTGAAAAAATGATTAATCACAGACTCATACACTTTCTTGAATTCAACAATATACTCGATCCCTATCTGTGTGGCTTCAGACAAGGGCGGTCAACAACAGATCATCTTGTGCGCATTGAAGGACATATCCGCGATGCCTTTGTACACAAACAGTATTTCCTCTCGATATTCCTCGATATGGAGAAGGCATATGATACAACATGGTGTTACGGGATCTTGCGAGACTTGTCGGGAATGGGCATGGGTGGAAATATGTTGGAAATAATTGAAAGCTATTTGTCCAATCATACCTTCCGTATAAAAGTCGGTAATGCACTGTCACGTCCCTTTACGCAGGAAACTGGTGTACCGCTAGGGAGGCGTGCTCAGCTGCACTCTCTTTATCGTTAAGATG
Source organism: Dermacentor albipictus (assembly GCF_038994185.2). Classification (NCBI taxonomy): domain Eukaryota; kingdom Metazoa; phylum Arthropoda; class Arachnida; order Ixodida; family Ixodidae; genus Dermacentor; species Dermacentor albipictus. Next base: position 57,012,944 of record NC_091827.1, on the reverse strand, counting down.
AACACACTACGTGCTTCACTGCGACCTGCCATTTTTTATTCCGTATACGTAGACGATATACAAATAGGCTTCAAATCCTGCAACCTCACAGTATGCGAAAGACAGATACAGCAGGGCTTAAACAAAGTGTCCAAATGGGCAGACCGAAACGGATTTAAGGTCAACCCTCACAAAAGTTCTTGTGTTCTCTTCAAAAGAAAGAGAGGCCTGGTCCCAGATCCTTGCGTAGAACTGGGCGGACAAAAAATTCCTGTAAACAAAGATCACAAATTTCTTGGTGTTATACTCGACTCCAGGCTTACTTTCATTCCTCACATAAAACATCTTAAAGAAAAATGTCTTAGAACAATGAACTTACTTAAAATTCTATCCCACACAACGTGTGGTAGCGACAGACAGTGTTTATTGAATATTTACAAGAGCCTAGTTCGATCACGGTTTGATTATGGTGCCGTAGTATATCACTCTGCCCCAATGAGCGTGACTAAGATGTTAGACCCCGTCTGGGTATCCGTCTGGCCACTGGCGCATTTAGGACAAGCCCTGTTGAAAGTCTATATGTAGAGTCAGATGAGTGACCACTCCATGTTCAGAGAGCTAACATCAGCTTAACGTATTTTCTCAAGGTTCGCTCTAATAAGGAACATCCGTGCTTCACAACCGTTAATGACTTGACGTGTGAAACACTTCTTCATAATAGACCCTCTATGAGACTTCCTTTCTCACTGCGTGCACGAGTACTTAGCATGGAAATGGATGTCCCAGTTCTCGAACAACGCCTATTGCCTCCAGCTAAGCTAGTACCACCTTGGGAGTGGCAACTGATAGCGTGTGACACATCCTTTGTAGAGGTCACTAAACATGTGCCAGACACACATATCAAAATGCATTTCTTGGAGCTCCAGTACAAGTACTCATGCACAGAGTTTTACACAGACGCTTCTAAGTCGCATGCCGGGGCGTCCTACGCAGCCATTCGTCCATCCTTCTCGGAATCCGGTGTACTGCACCCTGAAACAAGTATATTTACGGCTGAGGCCCATGCACTATTGTCGGCTGTGAAACATATCAGAAAATCAAATATTCAAAAAACATTTTTATTTACAGACTCCTTAAGCGTCGTAAAAGCCTTGAAGTCACACTGTAAACACAGAAACCCCGTAATTACTGAGCTCTATTCCAATCTCTGTAGAGCGTATATGTCTAACCAGCATGTCATTATATTCTGGGTGCCTGGACATAGGGGCATCGAGGGTAACTTTCTAGCAGACCAGATGGCCACATCAATTTCATTGCATACAGTTAATCCTACTGCTTCGGTCCCTGTTACAGACCTGACGCCTTTTTTAAGAAGGAAACTGTGAAACCATTGGCAACGTGAGTGGGACGCAGAAGTAAATAACAAACTGCACGTGATAAAGCCACAGTTAGGTTCTTGGCGCTCCGTAACAAAATCACGGCGAACAGATGTCCTATTCTGTCGCCTCAGAATAGGACACACATTTGGTACACATAACTTTTTACTCACTGAAAATGAGCCTCCAACCTGCAATAGATGCGGGGAGAGGCTGACCGTCCTCCACGTCCTCCTGGAGTGTCGGGCAGCCGAATCTGAGAGAAGGAAACATTTTTCCCTAGCATACCGGCAGCACATCCCCCTTCATCCTATTATGTTACATGGTCCAGAACCACTCTTTGACACCAGCACAGTCCTAAGTTTCCTGAAAGGTGTTGTACTACATGTTTTTAGTCCCACATGTTCGTAGCGGGTCCTCTCTTCAGAGGATGCCGCTGTGATAGCTCTCTGGTATAGCACATGCCTCTAGGCCCTTGTGTTTCAAGGGCTCTGGCGAGGCAGCAAAGCTCCAAGTAATTTTACCATCTTATATATTTTATATTTTGCATCATTCTTCTACGATGGATTTTAATGTTCATAGTATTCGTCATTAGTCATCGCCATAATTTTATAGCACGTAGATTTTACGCACTTTACAGCGACTATCTTTAGGCCACTTTACAGCCAAGTCACATCTTCGTCACAGCACTCATCATTCCACCGCGAAATCACTAACACTGTCTTGGCGCTCTTTGGCCATATCTGGCCCTTGCGCCACTAAACCACACGCATTCATTCATTCAACTATGAACACAATGAAAGGCGTAGTATCAGATGAAGACTTAATGACGTTAAATGAAGAATAACTCCTGGATGGATGGATGGATGGATGGATGGATGGATGGATGGATGGATGGATGGATGGATGGATGGATGGATGGATGGATGGATGGATGGATGGACGGACGGACGGACGGACGGACAGACGGACGGACGGACGGACGGACGGACGGACGGACGGACGGACGGATGGACGATGGACGGACGGACGGACGGACGGACGGACGGACGGACGGACGGACGGACGGACGGACGGACGGACGGACGGACGGATGGATGGATCAAGGCGTAATCCATGTGCAGCGCATCAAAATCAGACGGAACGACAACGAAATCCTAACAAAGCATTTGATAATCACTTTCAGCTCGACTACTTTACCCGAGACTCTTGAAACCAGCAATGTAAAACTTCATGTTCGACCTTACATTCCGAACCCGCGACGTTGCTTCAAATGTCAGAGGTTTGATAACGCATCCCAGAGCTGCCGAGGGCAGCTTATGTGCGCAAAGTGCGGCACAACCGGTAACTTTGCTGACGACTGCAATAATGATGACATACATTGTGCGAACTGCGATGGCAGTCACCCTGCATACTCCAGAGATTGTCCAGCCTGGAAGAAAGAAACGGAAATAATTACTGTAAACTTTAAGGAGAATATAACATTCTGTGAAGCACGACAACGAAGGTCCTCTCTATTCTCACTGAAAACATCTTTCGCTGAAGTGGTGCAATGTGGGGCGGCACCACAATGGCCTCTGGCGGCAGGCCGGACCATGCCCCAGCGTGTCGAGGCTAACGCCACCCGCCCCTATTGTGGGAGCAGCCAACGCTGCCCTGCCATCTCTCAAAGTGTCCACACCAGTGGCTGCTTCAAGCTCCGGCAGCAGCCAGGGCACCGCAGAGGCCACAGGGGTCCTGTCGACCTCCGGCCCAGTGGGGACGAAGACTTCGTCGCTTTAGATGAAGTCTACGTGACGCACACATGGCTCTTTGGAGCGGGTGTCCAGTGCCTCGCAAGAGGCTATGGACACCAGTCCAAGCCGAACGGCGTAGGTAGCGTCGAAGGAGCGGCGAGGTTCTCTTGACCGCTCCAGAAAAGACAAAACACCAATTACAGGGCTTAACAAAGGCTCTGTCAAGTAAGTCACTCTCCACTCTTTTGAGACACACAGCAAAATTTTTTTTCAACATGGAGGACATCGTGCAGTGGAATGTTAGAGGACTATTAAGAAACCTAGATGACGTCCAAGAAATGCTCTGTAAGTTCAGTTCTAAAGTGCTGTGTGTGCAAGAAACACATCTAACTTCCAAGCACGCCAACTTCCTCCGACAATATATGACTTTCCTGAAAGACCGCGAGGATGCTGACTCATCATATGGCGGTGTAACCATCATTGTTGATAGATGTCCGGTATAACCATAGATGATGCTGTTGCATATTCTACTGCTTTTATACTTGAGCCGCCTGTAAATGTATTACTCAAGTGAGCGGCATCGGTTCCAAGCAGCGTCTTCCCTGGTGGAACGATGCATGTAGTCAAGCACGGAGAAACTAGAACAAAGCGTGGGCACCGCTTCGCGATTCTCCAGCACCAGAAAACCTGGAAAACTTTAAGCATGTCCAATCCCAGGCAAGGAGAACGCGCCGACAAGCGCGTTATCAAGCGCAAACTCTTACACAGATGAGAGAAAAGCCTAGAATAGAGTGAAGAAAGTTAATGAGCGACAAACGTATTCCCTGCCTTTAGAGAATAGCCACGGAGAAAGCCTAGAAGATCAAGCCAACTTTATTGGTGCACATTTTGAATACATATCCAGCTCATCACACTACTCCAAAACGTTCCTAAAGTACAAAACGCGAATAGAGAAGCAAAATTTAGAAAGAAAATGTGCAAAAGATGTGCTGTACAACGAACCATTCTGCATAGCAGAACTGCAGGCAGCACTGATCTGTTGTAATACATCCGCCCCAGGTTCAGACCGGGTAATATATGAGATGTTTAAACAACTATCATCCGAAACACAAAAAACCTCCTTTCCCTTTACAACGTTGTACGGTTTTCCGGCGAGGTACCCTCTGTTTGGAAGGAGGCTACTATAATTCCAATTCTGGAGCATGGAAAGGATCCTTCCTGTGTATCAAGTTACAGATTTAGAGCACTAGAAAGTTGCCTCTCCGAAGTATTCGAAGAAATGATTAACTGTCACCTACTCGGCTTACTCAAATCAAACAAATTGCTCGACGCATACCAGTGCGGGTTTAGGGAGGGTCCATCTACCAGTGACCATCGTATACGTATCGAGGCACGTATCCGTGAAGCTTTTGTTCATAAGCAGTTTTTCTTATCTGTATTCCTTGATATGGAGAAAGCCTATGATACTACGTGGTGGTTCGGAATATTGAAAGACCTCTCACACTTTGGTATACGCGGTAAAATGTTCAATGTTATCGAAAGTCATCTGTCTAATCGCTCATTCCGTGTTCCAGTGGGCAATGTTTTGTCACGAAAATTTGTACAGGAAACGGGAGTGCCGCAGGGCGGAGTGCTCAGCTGCACCCTTTTTATAGTAAAAATGACTTATTTTCGTCTACATATACCACGTAACTTCTTCTATTCAGCATATGCTGGCGATGTGAAGGTAGGATTCCAATCGAGTTCTCTCGTAATCTGTGAGCGACAGGTCCAGCTTGGTCTTAACCCTTTGAGGGTCGAACTATTTTGAAAAAACTTTCCCAGGTGGTCAAATTACTTTATTGCGGATCTTGAAAGTACAAAATATATTAAGTCGGTAATAAATGGTCAAAAAATAATTAGGAACAGTATTTTGGTGTCGGCATCACTCAGAACTGCAAAATGCTCAATAGTATTTCCGAGCGTGGTACTCCTTGAAACACGGGTCTACCCACGGCGCCTTATCGCAGTCTGTACACCTAAAATGCGTGTCTGTTCTCTTGAGGCAAGGAGTTGTGTTGGCGCACACATGCTATCTCTGCGTGCGGCTGCCTTGGGCAGAGTTCTGAGGCACCCTCTCGCGTAAGCGCGTTGCCGCGGAGAGCGAGAATACCTCGCGAACGGAGCTGATAAGCAAGTGGTGATAAACAAGCTAAGAGCAGTGCCAATCAAGATAGAAATCAACTTCCGCCGCCCCTGCGAGACCGTGCCGACAAAGAGAAAAACCACGTTTCGCGCGACTCCGTTGCGATCACGCGTCGGAACCGAAACCGCGAAAGCGCGTTGCCACTGAGAGCGAGAATACCTCGCGAACGGCGCTGATAAGCAAGCTAAGAGCAGCGCCAATCAAGATAGAAATCAACTTCCACTGCCCTGCAAGAGAGTACCGACAAAGAAAAAAATGACGTTTCGCTCGCCTCCGTTGCCATCACGCGACGAAACCGAAACCGCCAAAGGGGCGTTGCCGCAGTCTGAGCGACGCGCTGAAGCTAGCAATCAGCTCTGTTTATCTCCCGAAGAAGGTAGCACCAATTTTAAACGCATCTTGTAAGTGCTAAGAGGTGGCCGCACCTCCCGATGAGCGCTCATCGTCATTATGGCGCGAAAGTTCAAACGGAGGGTCGGAACCGTACCCGTACGGCTAAGACCTTGCGGGACAGAAAACCGCAGCCATACATGTACGGCAAAAACATTCAAAGGTTTTTTAGCAAGGTCTCCAAATGGGCTGATGAGAACGGGTTCAGAATGAATCCACAAAAAAGCACCTGTGTCGTTTTCTCTAGGAAAAGAGGCCTGCACCCTGATCTTGAAATTGTGTTGCATGGTGACCTTGTGCCTGTAAACAGGGAACGTACATCTTTAGGCATAATTTTAGACACGAAATTAACGTTTGTACAGCACATAAAGTACCTTAAAAACAAATGTATGAAAACAATGAATATCTTAAAGTCGAGTCAAGCACAACCTGGGGCAGTGATAGAAAATGTCTCTTAAACTTGTATAAAAGCCTCATACGCATACGACTAGACTATGAAGCCATAGTTTACCAGTCGTCTACTCCAACTGCTCTAAAGATGCAAGAGCAAGACCCTGTCCGCCACTTAAAAATTCGCCTGTCCACAGACGCCTTTAGAACAAGCGCAGTGGAAAGTCTGTACGTTGAATCGGATGAATGGTCGCTTCAACTGCAGAGAACATATTCGTCTTTCATGTATTTCTTAGAGTGAACGGAAACAGTCAGCACCCCGCGCATTCCACCAAAACGATTTGTCCAGTTTTCAACGTTTTCGCAACCGGCCCACAGTGGCACAGCCTTTCTGACTGCGTGTTTGAAACATAGCTGAAGAAACAAGGATTCGACTGCTTGAACACCACCTTATGCCTCCTGCTACACGGCCCCCGCCGTGGCAGTGGCAACCTATATACTGTGATATATTCTTCGTAGCTGTTACAAAGCGCGCGCCTATGGTGCATATGCGAATGTACTTCCTTCAATTACAGCACAAATACTCCTCTCCTAAATTTTTTACACACGCATCGAAGTGTTATGATGGTGTCTCTTACGCAGGGGTCGGTCCATCCTTTTCGGATGCTGGTGTTCTGCACCCTATCACAAGTATTTTCACAGCAGAAGCCTACGCGATATTGGCCGCCGTTAAACACATTAAATAATTTAGTATACCAAAGGCAGTTATATACACAGACTCTTTGAGCATCGTAAACGCTTTGAAAACTGTCAAAAAATATCAAAACCCTGTAATTATAAATCTTTACTCACTATTATGCACCGCAGCATATCGTGGTATGCTGGGTGCCGGGGCACCGAGAGATTGAAGTAAACGTGTTGGCTAAATAGCTAGCCACATCCGTCCACGCGAACGCTTCCAACTCATCCACGACTGTGCCTGTAATGGACCTCAAGCCCTCCCTGAGGAAAAAGCTCAGGGCTTACTGGCAGCAGTTGTGGGATAAAGAAACAGAAAATAAACTACATGTTATCAAGCCATATCTTGGCCAATGGCCGCCGGTATCAAAGAACCACCGTACAAAAGTAACACTTTGCAGACTTGGGATAAGACCCACATACAGGACACACCCATACCTCTTGCCCGATGGTGATCCTCCCACATGTGATAAATGTGGTGAGCCACTTACCGTGCTTCACATCCTGCTGCAATCCCCTGAATTAGACGCTAATAGGAAAAAGCATTTTTCATTACCCCACAGGCAGCAAATTCCACTCAATCTTCTAATGATCATAGGTATAGAGCATCTCTTTAAATATCAATCCTTGTTAGCATTTTTAATAGATGTACATAGTTTTCACGTTATAGCCCAAGGAAATCCGTAGCACGGCTTCTTAAGAGAGGTTTCAGCTGCGGTAGCTGCATTAAAAGAAAGCACCTGCCTCCCGGCCTTTAGGCTCAAAGACCTTCAGGAGGCATACGTGCTATTTCCATATTTTTGCATTTTAGCCTCATGGTCACTTATCATGCGTAGTATACCCATAGCCCACTAGACGTATCACTTTCATAATTTTATACTATATATTGTTTCACGCTTCTACGATAGTGATTGATTTTAGGCCAGTTTACAGCCATGTTACATCCTACCATTGCCACTGACCAATCAGCGCTTAACACAACGTTATCAGTCGTGGTGCTCTTTGGCCATACCTGGCCCTTGCGCCACTAAACAACACACATTCATTCATCTTGTTTTCGGTAGAGTACCTCGTCCTGGTGGAAGCAGCCATGTCAGCACCAGTGTATACCAACATAGTTTTTCTTTATTGTCCTTACAGAGGCGCCGCTATCGCGGAAGCAGTCCAGTAGATGGCAGTGAAGCTAACGCGTTGAGAAGATAATGTCCCGGTGCGATCTCAAGTCGTACAAAAATGTGTCGAATTATTTTTCCATGATCGCGTTTTATAGGATAATGATTACTGCGTACGCCGTACCCCGCAGTCATTCCTCGATTTCGCCAGCCGAGAGTGAATGGGGAACAATTATCATCTTTGCCTATGTCTGCGCCCCGTCTTCAGGCTAAACGCCGCACGCAACAGCTGCGTCAAATCAAAAAACAACTTTGCGCCGATCCTCCCTGTTTTCCATGCGTAATCATGCGAACGGAAATTATAATTTGCTGCTGGATATCTCGATACATGGGCGTGGTAGAAGAATTCTGCCAAATGGAACTGTGTAGAGTCACAAGGGCCTCTAACTTTTCAGTAAAAACATTCCCGCTTACTGCAGTCGCTAAAAAGTTAGTTATTTAATTTTAGTTAACTGACCGGTGGACAGCGATAATTATAATCTCATTTTGTGTCTCCCTGGCCCTGGCCACATAACTTATTTGCATAGGTGAACTTTCCGTACTTCCCAGTGCTTAATTTAAAAAAGAGCAGCAAAACCTAATTTTGATCGCACTGTGATGAAAAGGGTTGATTACGAAGCAAAGAACAAAATAGGCGTTTACCTAAAATCCTGTCTCTGCTGATAGCACACGAGGTCACCATGACTCGAGTAGTCATTGGCTTTGCCTATGCTTGCTCTGTACATGCTCTCCCTCACCAGTAAAAACGATGGTTAAAGATGAGCTGCAGAAAGGAGAAATGGGACACACTGAACAGAGCAGTTCTGCACCCCAAGCCACATGAATGGAGAGTTTTAGCGCGTCTGTACACATATCAGCGCTTACGGATTGCTGGGTTACCACAGCCATGTACGGCAGCTGCAAACATAGTGGCGAGCTTTTGTGACGCGTTGCGCAACTGCAACGCGTTCGAAATTTTTTTGTGTCATGTCAGTGTTATTCTCAAATGAAAGTCATAAACAGACTGTGCATTATGGATTACGTGGCTACCAAGAGTTAACAATAGGAATACAACAAGGTAACTCACTACAGTATGCGTATTGTGTGCCCTCTTTCACACACTGTGTCTTCAGATTCCGCTACCAGCGTCGTTTTTTTGCCGTACACCTCTTCAGTAAGTCGGTATTTTTCGTGCAAATGACGAATGCTGCTTCATGGACAAACTGAAACTCTCCAATAACGCCAGATTTGCCGATGGTTTTCGAAGCAGTGCGTACAAGGAAAGTACACGGTTATATCTGAGCACGCGTGTTTAGACTGTGTGATGGGTTCAACGTCTTGTAGTCCGTGAGCTTGCCTCTTGTCATCGCACATTATTGTCACGTTTGAGAGAAATTTTGCGCCAAGGGTGCAATGCGCTGAATCGCTGAAGTTTTGTTTCGAGAATTTCTGATTGGATCTTGTCACTGCACCGAACAGCGAGAGAGAGAGAGAGAGAGATGCTGTAATAGATGCTGGAGACGTTTGTCGGGTCATGCATGCTACTGCAACTGGCAGAGGCTATGCGTGAAAAAAACCATTCATACGCAATACACATGCACACCTTAACAAGCACTCACAGTAAGACGCAACTAGTGTACCTTGTCGAGACCACTGTCCATAAGGAAGTCAAGGAGCACCTTCTTTGAGAGAAAAGCACTACCTCCGTGGCACCATGGTTCTAGTACACGCTCCAGCTCAAAGAAGGTTTGATTTCTATCTAAAGCAGATATTCAGAAATGCCACTAAGTGCGCGCAGGCGCATGAAACATGACGTAGTTTTTGCGCACGTTCCGCCCTGAACTGCGAGATGTGAGAGTGAAATTTATGCTGATAAGAAATTTGCAGCGGTAGAGTAGTGTTTGGTGGGGAGCCAAGGGACATTTACAAATTGACATTTTCTCTTAAGAAACCGACTCATGATCAGTGCTTGTGGTTGTCTTTCTTCTTTTTGCAGTGATGCCTTGTTGAATATCCTCGTTATTGGAGAACAATCGAGCGGGAAAACATGCCTTATGCTCAGATTTGCGGTGAGAATTTTTTACTTGCTATAAAGACCGTGCACGATGGGTTTTCATCGCTCTTGTGGCGTGCGCTACCGATTCAATTCGCTGTTTGGGTATGATGTCAAAGTGCATCCAGTTTTTTTTCTGTATTCAGTGTCCTAAATTCGGCTTAAAAATTACGGGTGTCAGCGAAATGGGTGGCGAAATAACAAAAACAACCATTGCATTCCCTTGGCTGCGCCTAATGATTCAATATTTAAGAAAATCTTGAAGCTGTGAAAAAACATAAGACATTTTTTTTTAATTTGGGGAAGACTGGAAAATGTCGGAACCTTCTTTATCATACCGAAGTAAAAATAACAACATATGATGGTACATGCAATGACATGGTTCAAAAAGTTTTGGCACGATATGGACATTCTATAATACATAATACTTTATTCGCTGGGAGATTCTCGCTAGCTTTCGAAATTCTTGGCCATCGACCATGAAAGCTGCGCACTTTAATTCTATTAAGGAGGAGAGGCTGGTGTACAGTTTGCACACATCCGCAACTTTAGTTTCTACATTGCGGATGGAGGGTGTTTCTCGTGCAGTCAATTATGTGTTGCGGGTTCGTCATGTCAAAAACTAGTTCAAGCGCAGGGATTGTTAGAAAAGGGCAATCATAAGTATGTATAGATTCTCTGCTGCCACCTGCTAGAAACCAGTTGACGATGATAAAGTATTCTTTCCGAGCTGTGCTTATTCATTACGTGAAAAAAGTGTTGATAACTGAATAAAGACCAGCACCATTCCTCCCTAAATTTTTATGTTGTAATCTGACTGTTATTACATAGGTGTGACGTCATGAATCAGTTTATTCTTTGATATTTGGTAAGCCTTGAAAAAGGATTAGTTTTCATTACTTGCTATGCTGAGCTTCTCGCAGGGCGACATTTCCGGGCAAGAGAAATGCCACGCGCTCCTCACACCTCCCGGTTCTATCCACCCTCCCTCTGGTTCATCCAAACGTAATGTACTGTTTGAGAAAAAATCTATTAATTACAAGGCCGTGCAAATGATGTCCAAATACAAGACGTCGTGACGAGCCATCCCGCAGGGGCATCTGCATCAGCAGCTGTTTGGTGTGTTGCGACACTACATACCCGAGCACACGATGGTTGGACCCTCTTGCGTCTCACTCTCCGCGGCTTAGCCGTGTCCGGGAAAAAAGTCTGCGAATCCTGGAGGTTGAGCTGATTCCGAGTGCTTGGACCTTAAAGGCCCCTCGGGGCAGGCAACACAGCACTTTAGCCTCGGCTTCACGTAGACGGCACCTCCGGACTGACCCATCCGGGGTCAATCGGTAGTTGCCTTTTCTTATCCTCCTCTCCAATCGCCGTCTTTCTCTCTCACCTTTAGTTTTTCCTGTCTTCTCCTCTCTTCTGCATTACTTTCGATTTTCTAGGCAGCGAACGTGAACCCTGTGTGAGTAGCGTACCCAGGTTGTGTCATATTCGGTTATTGTGGTAATGTTCCGCTGGCATTTGCAACACCTGCTCCACGGGTCCTGCGGCATGCCCTTGTAGGGCTCCACGATGGGTGGCTAGCATTGCTGCCGAAGTCTCCACATATTCTTGTGGCTAGTTCCTCCTCCCCACTTCCTGGCCGCCCTCAAAAACGGCAAACCGACGATGTGTTTTATTTCTTTGGACGTCGAAGACCAAATTTCCCACGATTCCACGTCATTCGCTGAAAACGGATAAACAAGTACGAACAATCTCCCCTTTTCTAGTTTCTAAGTCTAATCGAGGCACTTGGATCAGGCTACAAGGCATCAAGGATGCCAAGTGGTGATCTCCTCTAGGAACTCCTTGATCAGAAACAGTATGAAAAGCTGCCCAGTCTAGTGTCAGTTGGGGACGTTCAAGTGACAGTAACCCCGCATCGCACCATGAACACTACCCGCGGCGTTGTGTCGGACGATTATTTGTTCGAGCTGACTGAGGCTGAACTCTTGGAGGGCTTCAGTGAGCAGATTGTTATCAATGTCAAAAGAATTCAGATGAGGCGCGATGGCAAAGAAATCCAGACCAAAGACCTGACACTCACCTTCGGCTCAAGTGTTCTCCGCGAGTCCATCGAGGCAGGGCACATAACTTAAGCTTCGAGTTGACCATACGTGCCAAATTCCTTCCGATGTTTCAAATGCCTACGTTTCGGCCACAGTTCGGCCACAGGCCAAGGCCGCCTAACTTGTGCGAAACGCAGTGCTCATGAGCACACTTCTAAATCTTGTGAAAACTCTCACCACTGTTTACACTGCGATGGGCAGCACGCTGCACACTCGAGGTCGTGCCCATCCTGAAAGAAAGAAAAGGAAATTATAAAAATTAAAGTAAAGTACAACATTAGTTTCAAGGAGGCACGCAGGAGGGAATCCTACCTGCCCAAGAACACTTCTGCCGATGTGACACGTCCGGGGGCCGTGACACAACGGCTTCCGGCGGCTGTCCGGCCCACACGCAGTGAGCCGGCGGTGACGCCATCTGAACCTCCCCCCCCCCCGCTAGTGGCTGCTCCGCCACCTCAACAAAATGGGCCATTGACCTGCGGGCCAGTGTCCTCAAAGGGCTCGTCCGACGTGTCGAGGCCTTCACGTCAAAGACAGCGCTCGCAAGAGCGCGTGTCCAGCGCTTAGTAAGAGGCAATGGATACAACGACCAGCCAGACGGTGCCGCCAGCGCCCATGGAGCGGTGAGATTCTCGTGATCGCTCAAAAAAGAAAAACACTAACCTCGCATCACAGCGCCTGGAAAGGGCCCGTGCACTAATCTTCGTCTCTTAAACACACAGCACAAAACAGATTCATCATAATGGATACACAATTACTCCAAGGGAATGTTAGAGGACTTCTTCATAAGCTCGACGATGTTAGAGAGCTCCTGCACAAATATAACCCAAAGTTGCTGTGGGTTCAAGAGACACATCTGAAACCTACACACACTAACTTTCTTCGCAATTATACCATCTTCCGAAAACACCGTGATGAAGCTAACGCCTGCGGCGGTGTAGCAATAGTTGCCGGCAAGTCTATAGCTTGTCAACACGTCGCCCATCAGAAAGCATCGCTTTCTTCCCCCTCCGCCATTTTTTTATGTCTTGCTTTATTTTGTTGTGTTACAGGAGTGTGCCTTCACAGAAAACCAGAGGATGACAGCTGGCTGTGATATCGTGCGTATGCCTTCTTCATGTTTATTGGTGGTGCGATAAAGAGATTGGCTAATTGTGCAAACTATTTTCTCTGATAACATACCAGGCATTGCACTAAGGTAGGGAAATTTGTTGATGGGCTGTATTAGCTGTATGAGTAGCTACCAGAGCACAGGGCGGATGTGTTCTGGCGGAGTGGTCCAGCTCACGTACGAATGGAGGACCACAAAGCAAGTGTTCTTTAATTGTGAGCTCAATAGCGCTTCATGGTCGACAGCTCTCATGCAGTCAGCTAGCAATATATGGAGCTGAAAATGTGATATTGGGAAAAGCAGGAAAGCTTCTATCGCGCTTAGGCCATGTAATTTCACGCAGTCTATTCGCATTAATTCCAACTTGTAGGGAGTGAATGTTTTTCGATTAAATTTACAAAGCACGAGAGGCCCTAGATTGAATGAAAACTCCCCAAAAGGGATATTTTAGCTATCTCAAACTGGTTGCGGTCCCAACTAAACGTTGCCAAGAACAAAACCAAATATAAAAGGGCTTTACACGAACGGTGCCTCGTGTACGGTGGTGGGTGTTGTCCATGCTGGTCGTCAGTATTTTTTTGTTGTACCCGAATAAATGTTTATTAGGGCTCAATTACCCAATATTTATTTAACTCACTTAATTTATCAGGTGTAAATGCACAAGTTGTGGACGAAGTCGAATCATCTTGATAGTCGCTATAATGAGGAAATGTCCAAGAACATAAATTATCTAATATGAATACAGTACAAGAGAGTAGCAGGCAGCGTGTCTCAACCAGCGCAGCTCAGGCAATCTCGAGCTCGCGTCTCCCGGACGACTGGCGATGTGGCTGCAGTGCCGGGCATTCCTCTTCATTACAATCGCCCCCCCATAGGGAAAGGAGCCATGCTGGCGACTCATAGTGAACATAGAATCATGGGGTCGTAATACGGCTTCAGGCGTTGTACGTGAACAGTTTCACGAACACGACAGCGTTGGTCCGTAGGTGGCGTGACAGGCTCGACAATATAGTTCACAGGCGATGTCTGCGCTACAACACTGTATGGGTCATTGATATTTGGAGACAAGCTTGGACGAAAGTCCAGCAGGAACAGCAGGAACCCAAATCCACACAAGGGAGTCCGGAAGAAAGTGACAATGCAGGTGATCATCGTCACGTCGAGACTTTTGTTGCCATTGGTCGACGGCTGTAAAGGAGCGGGCGAGCTGACGGCATTCCTCTGCGTGGCGGCCAGCTTCAGAGAGGGGCGTACATTCGGATGAGTCGGGTCTGTACGGAAGAATGGGGTCGAGGGTAGTCGAAGGTTCGCGGACATTCCAGAGGAAGAATGAGGAGAAGTTTGTGGTCGCCTGTGGTGCAGTGTTGTAGGCGAACGTGATCAATGGCAAACTGAGGTCCCAATCAGTGTGATCAGAGGCGACGTATTTGGAGAGCATGTCGCCAAGGGTGCGGTAAAATTTTTCCGTCAGACCATTAGTTTGAGAATGGTAGGAGGTAGCAAGGGGCGCGTTTACGACTTCGGAGAGGAAGACACGTCCTCTACCACTAAAATGTTCGCGAGGTGCCCCGTGACGGAGAATAAAGTTTTTCAGGAGGAAGGATGCTATATCGCGAGCGGTGGCAGCAGGCAGAGCGGCTGTCTCTGCGTATCGCGTCAAATGGTCGATGGCGACGACTATCCAGCGGTTCCTGAAAGCCGTGCTCGAAAGGGGTCCATACAGGTCAATTCCAATGCGATCGAACGGCCTGGCAGGGCACGGGATTGGCTGGAGTGGACCAGAGACATGCTGAGCAGGAACCTTGTGGCATTGGCACTGAGGGCCCGACCGAATGTACTTGCACACAAAGGTGTACATGCCACGCCAATAAAACCTGGAGCAAAGCCGGGTGTACGCCTTGAAGACACCCACATGCGCCCACTGCGGGTCAGCATGGAAGGCAGAACACATTTCCCCAAGAAGATGTCGAGGTATGACCAGCAACCACATGCGGACGTGAGAGACGTAATTTCGGCGATAGAGAAGTCCATCCCGAATTTCGAAGTGAGATGCTTGACGATGCAAAGCTCGAGAAGGTGAAGGAACAGCCGACGGGTTTGAAAGGAAGCGGATAAGAGCAATAATCCGGGCATCCTTGCGTTGCTCCGAAACCATGTCGCAGCCTCCTGTGAACGAAAATACTTGGTCAACGGCAGAGAGGCAGGCATCGCTTTCGGTTGACGCGGGTGAACGGGAAAGAGCGTCGGCATCGGTGTGGCAGCGGCCAAACCTGTAGACAACGTGCACGTTGAAATCTTGTAACCGCAAAGCTCAGTGAGCTAATCGACCTGAGGGGTCCTTCAACATGGACAGTCAACAAAGTGCATGGTGGTCTGTAATCACGTCGAAAAGGCGGCTATAGAGGTAGGGTCAAAATTTACCAAGTGCCCAGATTATGGCCAAACATTCCTTCTTCGTAACGTAATAATTCTTCTCTGCTTTGGTGAGGGTGCGGCTTGCGAATGCAACGACGTACTCGTCGAATCCAGATTTGCGCTGCGCGAGCACAGCGTCGAGTCCAACACCGCTGGCGTCGGTGTGTACTTCGGTCGGATCTGTCGGGTCCAAGTGACGCACTATAGGCGGCGAGGTCCGTAGACCACGCAACTCATCAAAGGCATCGTCACAAGCGGACGACTAGGCGTAGTCATTCAAGTCGCTCAGTAGAAGCTGATTCAAGGGAGCGCTGATGGACGCAAAATTCTGAATGAAGTGACGAAAGTAAGAGCACAGGCCAAAGAAGCTGCGAAGTTCTCTTACGGAGGAAGGTTTGGGAAAATCAGCAACTGCACGAAGCTTGGCGGTGTCAGGGAGAATACCGTGTTTATATACTACATGGCCAAGGGTGGTGAGCTGACTTGTGCCAAAGTGGCATTTCTTCAGATTGAGCTGAAGGCCGGCGACAATTAGGCACTGTAACACTTCCTCCAGCCTCCAGAGATGGGTGGGAAAATCTGGCGAAAAATAACCACATCATGTAAGTCGCACAGGCATATTTTCCACTTGAGACCACGTAAAAGGTTGTCCATCATACGCTCAAATGTTGCGGGGGCATTGCAAAGCCCAAAAGGCATGACACGAAATTCATGTAGGCCATCTGGTGTCACAAAGGCTGTTTTAGGTTGGTCTTCAGGTGCCATGGGGACTTGCCAATAGCTGCTGCGTAAGTCGATAGAAGAGAACTCCGCGCCTTGGAGACAGTCAAGGGCGTCATCGATTCTCGGAAGAGGGTAAACAACTTTACGAGTTATTTTGTTAAGACGACGGTAATCAACACAGAATCGAATCGATCCATCCTTATTCTTAACAACGATAACGGGAGATGCCCAGGGGCTATCCGCAGGGTAAATGACGCCACGCTTGAGCATGTGAGCTAGTTAGTCGTCGATAACACGGCGCTCTGTCGCGGATACACAATATGGTCTTTGTCGCAGTGGCGCACTGGTACCCGTGTCGATGCAATGACAAACAGCTGACGTGCGGCCCAAGGGAACATGCTGGCAGTCGAAAGACGAACGGAACTTGTCGAGAAGGCGTAGAAGCTGGGCACGTTGTGAAACACTCATCGTGACGGCGATGGAGCTATGTAAAACATCGGGCGATGTCGGCTCCTGCACGGTGTTACAGGTCACTCCGGTGACCTCATGAGTGGCGATGGGACCAGTTGGCATGTCAATGACGCCAGCAGGGTCGACACACTGGGCACGGCCAACGCATTCCCCGCGAAGCAAAGTGAGAGGACAGGATAATCGGTTGGCGACGAGCAATCTGCTGGCGCCGGCATGAACGTCCAAAAGAGCGAAAGGCAGCGGGGAACATTTGCGACGGGCGAAAATTGCAGATGGCGTAAAAAATGCGCAGGCATCAGCAACAATGTTGTATGACAATGTGGCAAGGGCAGATGAGTGCGGTGAAATTGTAACGTCTTCGGCAACAAATACTTTATCTTCAGGTTCACGAACGTCAAGGAGTGAGGCATTACACAGCGTTTGAATCTGCACTTCAGCACGAGAACAGTCGATGACGGCCTTATTAGCGGAAAGGAAGTCCCTGCCCAAAATAAGATCGTGGGAACAAGAACACAGCACCAAAACTTCGACGATGTAGAGGAGGCCGTTGATTACAACACGAGCAATACATTCAGCTGCAGGCGTGATGCGGTCTACGCTGGCAGCATGAAGTGACACGTTTGACAGTGGCGTCGTAACTTTTCTGAGCGAACGGCAAAGTTTGGCACTAATAACTGAAACTACGGCACCAGTGTCAACGAGGGCAATCGCAGCGACGCCGTCCACATAAACATCAATAACATTAGTCGGAGAAGGGAGAGGTCTTGGTCTGTTCGTGGATGACGCAGTTCTTGCCTCTGCAACTGCGACAATTAGTTTTCCTGTTCCGGCGTAGAAGTACGACGACGCATCGGCGAAACCAAGCGGCGTCGAGGTGATCGCGAACGGCAGTCAACAAGAGGGCGGTGGTCCGAGTAGGAAGACACCTGGCCAGGGTTCTGAGACGCGGAGGATGACGGGTATGGGAAAACGTATGGTTCGGTGTCGAAGCTACGGCGGTAGGATGTTGCGCGGCGACGACAAAGTTGTCGAACGTGGCCAGGTAATCCACACGCAAAACAAATTGGCCTCGTGTCAGGAGTGAGACATTGTCCACTGCTGTATGGGTAACACGGCTGAACGAAGTGAGGAGCTGGACGCCGTGGCGCGACTGATGGGAATGGCGCAAAGGTCGGAGGTGGTGGCCGAGCGAGAGCCTCGCCGTAGCTCATAGAGTCAGTGGAAAAGCAACGGGACTCGGCATAGGCGGAATCTCGCGGGCAGAAGAGACACCTGCGCAAACATGCTCGCGGATGACCTGGCGATGGTTTGCCGGCAAGGCGAAGGTGGTGGCGTGGCTGAGGACAGCTGCGAAAGCAGACGAGCGACCTCAGCACGGACGAATTCTTTTATCTGGCAAAGCAGGGAGTCCATTTCAGGAGCCGTAGTCATACTCGCGAGGGTTTCGCCGGACGCAGAGGGGCTCCGCGTGAGAAGACGCTGTCTGCAGAGCTCGTCGAAACTCTGGCAAAGCTCAACGACCTGAGAAACAGTGCCTGGATTTTTGGACAGCAGCATATGAAAGGCATCGTTGGAAATGCCCTTCATGATGTGACGTACCTTGTCCGCCTCCGCCATCATCGGGTTGACACACCGGCAGAGGTCGACGATGTCCTCTATGTAGCTGGTGAACGTTTCACCAGTTTGCTGGGATCGGCTTCGGAGGCGTTGTTCAGCGCGAAGTGGGCGCACGCCATGGCGGCCGAAAACTTCTGCGATGCTGGTTTTGAAGCTAGGCCACGTGAGGAGATCGGCTTCGTGGTTTTTGAACCACAGCTTGGCAGCGCCCGATAAATAGAAGATCGAATTGCCGAGCTTGAGGGGATCATCCCATTTGTTGGTGTTGTCTTGTCTTGTCTTGTGTCCCAGACAGTGGCGCATACCCACTATGGGGGATTGGCCAAGAAGCAGGCGGTTTTTTGTATGCTTAGAAGTAAAGCCAAACTAGATTTAAATTGTGGAGCGTGAGACTAGAACTGTAATTTAGACGTGTGATGAAAATATTGTGAAGAATTTTGATAAAATACGTTAACGTAAATAAATTAAATAATAGAAAATATTGATAATTTGAGAAAGTCAGCAAGGTACTCTTTTTGTATCTCTAATAAAATTGTAAATTGCAAAAAAAGCATCCCTGTGGCTGGATCCCAGTGAGGTCGCACCAAAAGAAAGAATGGTTGGTGAGGTTAGCGATAGCCCAAGTTTGGTGAATGAGAGTACTAATAATTTTCTTTGTCTTATAAAGCGGTGGCAGGAGAGAAAATAATGTTCGATAGTTTCAGGTGCACTGCAAAAAGAACATAGAGGGGACATAGCGAGACCAGACCTGTGTAAGTAAAAATTTAGAGGAGGTATACGGCATCTCAATTTTGTAAAAGAAACTTGCAATTGTCTTGAAGGACACCAATTAGTATTCCATGGGAAGCCAAGGTGGTGGAAATCAGAAGACGGTGTTAGTATGGATGTTGCAGAGTTTTGAGATATAGCGAAATTTCTGTACCTAGCCGCGGTGACATAAGCTGATGTCGGCAAAACAGGTATGATAGGGCCGTTGAGGGATGCTCGTGCGAGTGAATCGGCCATTTCATTCAAGTGTAACCCATGATGTCCCGGTACCCAAAGCAAACATACTTTCCGTAAGTACGGCGGTACCATCGAACGAAAGGTTCTTTGAATTCTTGTATCTAAAGATGCAGTCAGTGCTGCACATCTGAACCTGAATGCTGAAACTGAATGCTGACGCAGACCGTTTCAAAGTACTTTCAATGCCGAATTTCAATGATCTTTTAATGCAAACGGTTGTTTTGAAACACTTCTGGTGCAGTCAATTCCTAGTTCCATACACAGCTACCCGATGCTTAAGGCCCAGGGACCCCTTTTGAAGGCCACGTTGTTCCACAAGGTACGGCACTAGAGCTCGGACCCATTATGTGCCCACCTACTTCAATAAATTACCGCACAGCACATTTTGTGCAAAAACTAAACATAAGTTTAAGAGACTGCTAAGGCGTGTCTGTTCGTAAAGGCGTACGTGTTCCATTTATTTACCGTTACTGCTTGTGTTTTGTGCATGTGGTTGTGCCATTCCTTTGCACCATGACGGTCAGTCTGGTATATGGTTATGCATCATCTCACGGTAATTTTTGTTCACCTGCATTGCTGTATTTCTGTGTTTCATTATTCTCAATGAAATTTCTTTTCATAGACACTGTATAAATTCTAATAACCTTTTTTTTGGTGTTCTGTACTTGAGTTCGCTGTTTATAACTGGTATATCAATGTACCGTGTATGGTTTTGCTGCCTGCCAGGCACTGCCGCTCAAGCCTTCAAAGGCTTTGACAGGCCTGTATGAATGTACTGATTTGGTTATAGGCAATAAAAGTATTATTATTATTATTATTATTACATACAGATAGCGAGTCGGTCACAATAACAGCTGTGTCGTTTTCGGGAAGTTTTCGTAACGCTAACATAATCGCTAATAATTCTGCATGAAATATAGGTGTGAAATCGGCAAGGCGAAGCGAGTAAGACCATTGTAGAGATTCAGAGAAGATCCCCACTCCGGCCTTCTCATTGCACACAGAAGCGTCAGTGGCTATTACATTTTCAGTGCTTATTTGGTATAGGTGGTCGTGTAAGATATTTATTAAATCTCGCCTTGGTAACAGTTTAACATGATTCAGAAATATGTCTTCTAACTCAATTTTGAGGTCTGTTAATCATTATTTGAATGACAAACTTGGCGTATGGACACATGCAATTGTTGTAACTGTGCTTGCACAACTAATATCTGAGGACTGTGGAATCATGACCACGATACCTGAAAAAACTCAGATGGTTCAGTGATAAAAACATATTTCGTACGCCTTTTTGAAAACTCATAAATTTTTAATTATGTCTGAACCGTAAGCATGCGGAATCTGCAATCTAGGGTGAGTATATGGGCTTCCTTATATAAAACAGCGTTGGCAACAAATCTAGGAAGCCCGAGGCATGACCGTAGAGCTTCTCTTTCTAAAAGTATGAGATAATTAATTTTGTAGGCGGGCCACCGGAAAATATCACGCAGCCAAATTCTAATGTGGGCCGAACATACATTTTATAAATAACCAGTAAGGTATCCCTGCGTAGTCCAGAGTGGCGGTGGCTGAGCCGGCGAAGCATAGCTACGGCTCGTTCTGCCTTTGTTTTAATATGTTCAATGTGATTGCGCCAGGTGAGTTTGCCATCGTAAATAACATCATGGTACCGGAATTCCTGGCGCATTCATACGATTCCAACCAAGCTTCAACGTCTTTCTCATATGTGACGCTGAAGATATCAGGATCCCGCTGACGCTCGGCACCGGCACATACGATGGCTGGAGTGACCGGTGGGGATGTCGGGCAGGGGTCGGTCAGGCATGACGGATGGCAGAGTTCGGGTGCGTAATTGCTGGTTGGGGGAAAACCGCAGCACCTCCACCAGAATCTAATATGAATACAGTACAAGAGAGCAGTAGGCAGCGTGTCTCAACCAGAGCAGCTCAAGCAATCTCGAGCTCGCGCCTCCCGGACGACTGGCGATGTGGCTGCAGTGCCGGGCATTCCTCTTCACTACAATCGCGATAGGCAGTCACAGGAAAAGACGTTAAATTTGTTAGTTACCAAATTTCCAGATTTTCTGGTAATGACCTATAACCTTGCAAAATTGATGCTGTGTGTAAGCACATTTGATACGTGGTGGGAAGGTGCAAATAAAGAACACTGTCACAGCCTCAATGTGAAGATTGCTGCCACACTTGAGCCATGTCCCAGATTAGAACACATTCTGCTGTCAGATTTTCGCCTAGTGAAAGAGTAAAACCTATTAAAATTCTATGACGATCTAAAGTTACGTATGGTATTGCATGCTTGTTACAGGAAGGAGTTTTACAAATGTATTAGATGACTGACGAGTCGTGTGACGTCTGTGAAATATGCTCGTCACACTAGTCAAGCAGATCGAGTTACGATTAGAAATAATTAAATTTCCCGTCCTCATACTGCCCGTGCGACAGTTGCGACCACTCAGACCTGCGCTTGAGAGTCTGCCACGTTTTCCTTACTTACAGACTCTCGGCCCCAGTGATTAACACGTTTTTTGAGGAAGTACTGCCCAAGATGCATGACTAGCTAAACAACCAGTAAAGTACTTTTTTTTGCGCAGAAATTAAGACACTTTCGAAGCGTTAGAAACTTGTATTGAGCGTGGGAGAGATCACGTAGAAAGAGGATGCTAAAGTCCTTGTCATTAGCTGAATAAATGCTTCTGAAAAAACCAAGGCAGCCACAACTCTACTTGACTGCTACGGGATGTGAAGCATTGTTGTTTGGTTGTAGAAGGGCACTCACAATTGCGATAACTTTCTCAAGCAAGACGAATGACTGCACTTTGTGAACACGAAACGTTTATATGACAGTGCATTGTTCGAGATGATCATTATGTAGAATTTGACAAGTTTACATGGTTAAGGTACGCATTACACTTATAAAATGCACATGACTTGACATAATACCTAATGTAGATCGGCTACTGATTTTGTTTTGCACTGGTGACAGCACTAGTGGTTTCATTCGTGGGATTTATTGCTGACTTTGCGTTACTGTATATGCTTCCCCTCCCTAAGGGATCTTATACAGGAACTATATGCTTGGCGCTTCCTTCCCGTGAATGTGACGTCATTCCGGGCGCGCCTGGGGGCGGTCATTTACACTGAGGAGGTGACGCTGTCATATGTGCTCAGTTGCATACCTCCGTCTCCTGCTAAATGTTTTTACATTACTAGCACTACTTTACTATTACTACTACTATTACTACGAGCACTACTTTACTACTAGCACTATTTTACTCTACTGGCAATGAATTTGCCAACTTACAGGTATGTCTCACGGAAATTTAGAATTTCCTAACAAACTTAAGGTGTTCTTTTCACTAGCTCTTGTGGTTTACTGCCCCAGCCTTTACCTACAAAGCATCTTCAGAGTTGCATGTGTTCCCTGCCTATTTACTGCATCGACTTCACTTTTCCCAAAGACCCACCCTTATACCGATGTCCTGCGCTGCCGTGCGGCAAACAGCAAATTGTGTTGCTTGTGCAGATAAATGCATATGTGCTGTGCATCTTTGAAAACGCATTGTGTGGTTCACTTTCAGAGTAGAAAAGTGATACGATTAAACGGAAGCAGGATAAAGCTGAACGTTGTAAGTATAAATATATTTTTTCTACATTTTTAGAGGCACTTGAAAGAGAGTGACTTTTTAATGAAAAATGAAAAGTGGAGAGGTTTGTCTGGTGGCATACCTAGCACGCTGCTTTAGGTGAATGCGAGGCTAAATCGAATGACACAGGACATGCGACCCTTCACACACACATACGTAATCAATCAATCAATCAACTTTTTTTTATTTCAATAGGAGGAGTACGGGACTAAAAGCTTGAGCAGCTTGACGAGGTCCCGGCCCCGTTACAGTTGGCAAAACAGCAGGATGACGGTCAGTCATGCACAAAGAGTTCAAATAAATTGACGAATATTACATAACGTCAAGTAGCACAGAATTTTATAACAAGGCGCGAAACAACGGAAGCCATTTGCATAGGCTTGAAATGGCATGAACATGAAAAGCAGCGATCGACAAGAAGAGGGAGAAAAAAATCGAAAGAATGTACTATACCGGAAAATAAATGGACTGCGCGAAGCATGTAATAATACAATTTTTATTACACGAAGGCTCAAAATCTTATTGGTTTAAAAGTTTAGAAGGGAAGGTAGCTTGTAGGACAATTATTGTTCATCATGAGTAGTTCTAGGGGTGCGTACAGTCCCCATTTCTTTGTGCCTGGTTGGACGAACAATTTTGTTTGCTTTTAACTTAGCAAGATTAATCATAATTAGGGTATCGGTACCATACCTAACGAAAGCTTTATAACACAATATTAGCCTATGATTATATAAACAGAACACTGGAAGATTTTCATACTTTGTAAAAAGAAGTTTTGTAGAAGAAGCGTAATGTACAGTAGCAACATGTCGTATGGCTCTTTTCTGCAGCAAATGGAGCTTGCGCAAATTTGTTACACCAGTAGTACGCCACACTATGCTGCAGTACTGCAACAGAGAGGACACTAATGCATTGTAGATAATAACCTTAACCTCATCTTATAATGGAGGTTATCAACATGTACATTCCATGCAAGGTGCTTGGAAAAATATTCTCCAAGGGCTTTAACATAATCCACCAACTCTAACTGCTGAGAGCCCAGAAATAAATTCAACTTCTTTGTTAGCATTTCTCGTTTAGGCGTGCACAAAATAACATGTGTTTTTGAAAGGTTAATTTTTTAAAAATTCACCGAGGCCCACGCATCTAGATCAGACAGCGTTTTGTTAGTCATCGCTTCTATCTCTGTTTCCAAATTCCCTGTCGTGTCATCAGCATACGAGACGAATGTGGTGCTATCTTTGCAGTGTACAATGTCATTTATGTAAATCAAAAATAAGAGTGGCCCTAAAATGCTTCCCTGTTTCACACCAACAACGACCGGTTTCCTTACAGATGTTTCATTGTTTGTATCAATGAATTGTGTCCTGTTTGAAAGATAGGATTCTAAAAGCGCATGCGCTGTTCCACGCACACCATAGTTTTCTATTTTGCCAAGAAGGATGCTATGATCAATTAAAGGGACACTAAAGATAAAAATTATTTCTTCTGCATCAGTAAATTACCTTTCTACAACAACAAATACACCACTCTCACAACAATAAGACGTTTGATAAGCCAGAAAAAGCGCAAGAACGAAATACGGGTGGCGGCACCTACTTGAAGTTCCCGCACCTAGTGGCTGTGACGTCTTGGATTTTGATGGCTTCTTCTAGGGCCTACTAATTATAGGATAGGAATAACTTTAATAAAGTGCCGGCAAACGACGATTTAACAAGTTGTGACGCTGGCCAAGCGTCGACCCGGGGTTATACTCTACTCTGCACTAGCCCCGTTGGGCCCGTTTGTAGTGGGTGACGAGGCTTGTGCTTTTCGAGCGCACCACGGGCCTGCTGGACAGCCCATAGTTGTGAGTCCTTGTCTGTAGACTGCAGTGCACTTTGAAGTTCTGGCGGGTAAGTCCTGGAGGTAGCTGCCGTCGGGAACCTGGCACAGTCCCACATGATGTGCCATTGGTCCGCCAGACCCGCTGCACAAACACCACACAGCCCACTCGGATAGAGCTCTGGGTGAAGCACGTGCAGCATTGCGGGGGCGAGGAGTGACGCGGTCTGTATTTGTCTTAGGATTACGGCCTTCTCCCGACTGAGTGCCAGGTGGGGAGACGGCATTGTCCGTCGGCATTGTCCGTCGAGCGAAGCGGTAACACTTGGTTACTTCCGCATAACTAGTCAATCTGTCCTTGGTTTTGAACCACCACACTGAACGGTCACTCTCGGGGGCGCGGAAGGTAAGCGCTCGCGCCGCCGAATGGGCCGTCTCGTTGTGGTTCGGCGAGGATGCACACTCGCCGGCGTGCGCTAGGAACCACTTGATACGGACGGTGCTGCCACGGTCTTGAAATTGGAGCTTGCCGATGATGGCGGCCGCCGGCGCGCATATTCGCCCCTTGGCGAAATTGCGCACGGCATTCCTCGAGTCGCTGAGCACGGTGCGACACTCGGCCTCGGTGATCGCCAGAGCGATGGCAACCTCCTCAACGTCTGTGGCGTTCGTGCACCGCACGCTCGCTGCCGTTGTCTTGGTGCCGTTAGCCGCCGCAACGACCACTGCTGCGAAGCCTTCCCGCTTGTATTCCGCGGCGTCCACATACCGGGCGTGCGGGTCTTGGGCGTGTTGTTCGGTGAGGGCCTTGGCCCGCGCCTGCCGCCGTTCTTGGTTGTATTCTGGGTGCATGTTCTTCGGGATGGGGTCCACGTAAATGTGAGCCCGCGCCTCATCTGTGATCTCGCACGGTTGCCGGCTGGGAGCTTGGGGGCTGTAACCCAGGGACGTCAGTATACTGCGCCCCGTCTTGGTGGTAGAGAGGCGCTCGAATTGCGCGGTGAGCTGCGCCTCGGCTATTTCTTCTAGGGTGTTATGGACGCCGAGCTGCAAGAGCCGAGCCGTACTCGTGGTCTCCATTAAACCCAGCGCCGTCTTGTAAGCCCGTCTGATCAGCGTGTTGACCTTGGTCCTATCAGTGACGTGCCAATTAAGGTAGGCCGCAACGTAGGCGATGTGACTGATCACGAACGACTGGTCAAGGCGCACGAGACTGTCTTCACGCATGCCCGCCCGTCGTGTAGAGACACGATGTATGAGCCGGATGGCGTCCATTGCCTTGGTGGTAAGCTTGTTGATGGTCTCGTCGTTGCGGCCGCTCTTGTTGAGCAGCAGGCCCAGTACTCTGATCTTGGGCACCTCGGGGATGCGTTGCCCCGATGCAGTCACAATTTTGATGTGATCACACTCCCGAAGAGGAGCGCGCTTCCGTCCCGGTCGAAGCGGTGTGAGGACGAGCAGCTCGGATTTGGTGGGCGAGCACATTAGGCCTGTGCCATCAAGGTGCTGCTCGATGGCGGTAACCGCCGCTTGCAGCTGTTGCTCGATGCTGGCATCGGTGCCACCGACCGCCCACAGGGTAATGTCGTCGGCGTAGATAGTATGCCGGACGCCGGTCCCCGCTACTGCCCTCGCTACCCCGATCATGACGAGGTTAAAGAGCAACGGCGATATGACCAAACCCTGTGGAGTACCCGTACTGCCGCGCTTGTGTTCAGGGAGCTTGAGGTCTCCGGCGTGCAGTTCTACCGTGCGGTTGGTCAAGAAGTCTAGAATATAATTGTAGCTCGTTACCCCCATGTTGAGTCTTGATACTTGTCCTAATATGGCTGAGTGTTTAACTTTGTCGAATGCACTTTGTACATCGAGACCCAGAATTACTTTGCTGTCTTGTGTCTTGTTGTCGACGATTTCTTGTTTGAGTTGTAGCATGGCATCTTGTGTGCTGAGTCTGCGCCGGAAGCCGATCATCGTGTCAGGATAGAGGCCTTCCTTCTCTAGGTATTCCTGCCACCGGTTGGCGACCACGTGCTCCAGCACCTTGCCCACGCAGGACGTCAGCGAGATGGGACGCAGGTTGCCGATGTCCAGTGGTTTGCCCGGTTTCGGAATCAGGATCGTTCTTGCCGTTTTCCACTGTCGGGGGAGCTTGCCCGAATGCCAGCATTCATTGAAGTAATCGGTTAGGGCTTCTATCGAAGCGTCGTCCAGGTTGCGTAGCATCTTGTTTGTAACGAGATCTGGGCCGGCTGCTGAGCGGGTGTTGAGCTCGTGCAGCGCTACACGTACCTCTGATATGGTAATGTCTCGGTCGAGCCACGCGTTGGGCAGCCCCCCGTACGGCGGGTGGGTTTCCGTTGGCGTGTCTGGCAGATACTTGGCTTCCAGGCTCCTGATAACAGCGTCTTTTCCTTGTTGTTGTGTGATGGTGTGCATGAGGCGGGCCAGGCGGTCGCGCTGGTTTGACTTGGTCTTTGTTTCGTCTAGGAGGTGCCGAAATAGATTCCATGTAAAACTGCGATGCAATTCCCTGTCAGCTCGGTTGCAGATCTCGTTCCACTGTTGACGGCACAGGAGCCTGCAATGTTGTTCAATGGCCCTATTTAAGTCAGCCACCTTCTTCCTCAATTTGCGATTCAGCCGGTGCTGCTTCCAACGCGCCTGTATCGAACGTTTGGCCTCTATCAGATGGGCCAGGCGGCTGTCCATGATGATGACGTCCTCGTCTGTTTCTATGGTCTTTGTGGTTGAGCGCACTGCATCGCGGAGTTCCGCCGTCCAGGTTTCGATCTCTGTGATGTCTTGCGCTGTGGTGAGGCGCCCCTTACGGAATTCGTCCCAGTCCGTCCATTTATGTATAATGGTATTGCTCCGTAATTGGTTGGGTATCGTAATTTCGAGGATGTAGTGGTCACTGCCCAGGTAGACGCCCGTGTTGTGCCATGTTACTTTGCCCGTGTGGTCATTTTTTACGAACGTAACGTCTGGTGTGGTGTCTCGTGCTACGGAGTTGCCGATGCGGGTAGGATGCGCGGGGTCCGTGATTAGCATACATTTGTGGTCCAGGGTATCCTGTAATAAGTCCCGTCCCTTGGCCGTGTCCTTCACATAACCCCACGCTCGATGGGCGGCGTTGAAGTCCCCTCCGATCAGCAACGTGTTGTCTCTGGCTTGGGTGCTGGCTGTGTGTAGTAGGGTCTTGAATTTCTGTGTTTGGTGCTTGGGGTTACTGTAGATGTTGACGATGAGCAGGCTGCCTTTCCGTTGTTTGCTTGGGATGATTTCGGTGAAGGCGTATTCCACCCTGCTGCGGCCGTGTTTGAGTTGGTGCTCGATGAACGTGAGCCCTTTGCGGACAAACGTGCAGACGCCCCGTCCCTCCCCTTGGCTAACGTGAGCGCGATACCCAGGGAGGGTGGGGGTCACCGTCGCTGTTTCTTGCAGCAGGATAATGTCGGGTTTCTTGTTTACTGTGGTAATATGTTGTTGCAGCACTGCTTTCTTGTTGTTATAACTCTGACAGTTCCACTTCCAGACCGTAAGGCCTGGTAGCGATGCTATTGTGGATTGGTGTTGGGACACAGTTGTGTCGAGGGTGGGTCTTGCGTCTGTTCTTGGAGGTATGGGTGTTTGGCGAATTCCGCTGAAAAGGTGGGGCTGCGGACTGTGGGCTTGCGGGTGTGTTCAATGAATTCGAAACGCTCTTGTATGGTGCGGAAGGACGTGGCGATCAGTTCCTCCAGCCGTGCCAGTCGTTGGTCGGTCACGGCAGCGGCGCTGGCGTAGGTGTTGGCGAGCGCTTCAATTTTGGCTTCGAGCTGACTTTCCAATTGGGTAAGGTCCTTGTTATGTCGTGATGAAGTGCGTGTTCATTTCCTGGTGGTTGGGTCAGTGATCTTCTCCTCCTGGGGCGCGTCTTGGGTTTTGTCCTTTGATTCTGTGACTTGGTGCGATAGCGTGTCGGAGTTCTGCTCGGGGACAACGGTGGGTGTTGGTTCGGTGCGTGCTCGTTTCTTGGGGGTTGGATCAGTGGTATTCTCCTCCTGTGGCTCGTCTTGGGTTGTGTCCATTGATTGTATGCCTTGGTGTGGTGGCGTGTCGGTGGCGGGTGTAGGTGTCTCGGGTGACTGAGCTGGCTCTGTCTTCGGATGGGCTTGCTGTGCTTGAAGTTCTTTCTTGACCTCGGCTAGCTCTTCGGCAAGCCGGCGCGTGGTTTCTACCAGGGTCGCATTGGTTGCGCGG
Organism: Dermacentor albipictus; assembly: GCF_038994185.2. NCBI lineage: Eukaryota > Metazoa > Arthropoda > Arachnida > Ixodida > Ixodidae > Dermacentor > Dermacentor albipictus. The sequence goes on along the minus strand of NC_091827.1, from coordinate 56,983,769 downwards.
AGTTGTTCGAGTTCCTTGTAGTAGGGGCTGGTAGTCCACGCCTGCCAGCTGCTCGGTGTGCTTCGGCCACTAGTGGCGCTGTTGGAGCTGGCGCTGCTGCCTTTAACTTCGCCCTTGGCTACGTCGGCCCAGCTGACTTTGTCTCGGGAGCGCGATCGCTTTGCGCCGCAGCTGTTCCTGTCCGACGAGTCACGCCCGCGGGATGCGCTACGCGAGGCATGACGGGAAGCGTAACGTGATGCGTGGCGTGAGGCATGGCGCGACGCGCTGCGGGATCCGCCACGGGAAGCGCTGCGCGAGCGGGAGCGTCCTCGGCGTGGAAAGGCGCTTGATTCGAGTGCTTTCTTTCGCTGTTCTTCGGCGTTACGGCGTTCCCATTGCCGTCGCCGCACGACGTACGGAACCTTGTATTTGGCTCTGCAGAGGCGGTCTCCAGTGGGGTGTTCTTCGCCACAGAGCTTGCACTTGGGGACACACTTGTGGCCCTCTCTGGGATTAGAAACACCGCATGAAAGACAAACACGTACGCTTGGTGTGGGGCACACGTCGCGCCTGTGGCCGACCTTCCCGCATACTTTGCACACTTCTATTTGCTTCCTGTAGAGACTGCACGGATAGAGCGTGGATCCATAACGCACATACTTGGGAAATATCGCCTTGGAATACCGCCTTGGAAATATCGAGTCCTCCGCGGGGCCGCACGACGATCTTAATTTCTTCCGCAGGCATTGCGGGCATGCGAGCCGCCCGAATAACTGCGGTCCTGACGCTCTTGTGGAATTTAGTCTTCTGCTGAGAGCTCGGAGTATCGGTACGAGAATTCGACTCACCCTGCGTTGCATGCAGGCGTGTTCGGCTCGTGTGCCTACCGTTGTGCAGCCATCCGGGCGTGCGATGAAATTACTCGGGCATAATTTCTTCTCCCTCTACTTGCACGCACATTTGGGAAACCTGGGAACCGTGCGTCAAAGCGGTGGGGAAAACCTCCATGTTGTCGTGGCAGTAGCACGGCTGGGTAGGCCAAGCAGGCCTTGGCTTCGCTTAGGCCTAGCAATGCCTATTGGTTGTGAACCAGGTAAAGTCTGATAAATCGATGAAAAATGCACCTTTGGTGGAAAGTCGGGTGTCGGAGGATAGCGGATACCTTCACGATCACAGTGGCAATAAAATCTTCGGGATTATATACCGGTAGAGATTGACTACATTGTGTTCTAAAGGAACCAAATATTAAACATGGCAAGTTTCGCGAACGTTTAATCAGCCAACGCAGCCTAAATGCGAAAACATACTTTGGAATCCCTGACGTCACGCTGACGTACCGGCGCTGGGGTATGGGCGCGAAATTTAAACACTCAATACTGAAAATACTGGAGTGGCCTGAATCTTGCACTGAATCACTCGGCTCATTTTATTCTCTCTAACTATAATGGTGCTGCGATCATAAGAGCCATGAAAGGCAGCCTTTGCCCCCCTGTTTAGCAGCTCATGCTAACTATTGCCATCTGAATTTATTTACTAAAATATACGCCATCCGAGTCTGTAAAACTGAAAAGGTCGTAGTTGCGCCCGAAAGGCGAAGCATCATTGCAATAGCAAATTAGTGGACAGCTATACGAAATAAGGATAGCGGTTTTGTCCTCCGTATAAACTTGTAAACATATGCATACTAACTAAACTAACAAGCACGGAGACACGCACGCACAAGAAAACACGGAACACGTCTCAATGTCGCCGCAAGTTTTCTCGCCTATGCCTCTTCCACAAAATATACTACTGTCCCGCCCCGCACAATGACCTTATTCTTTCTTAATCATACATTTACCCTCGTTTCGATAATGCACAAGCTGTGGAAATGATGTACTGCTTAACACAAACATTCTACCAATAATTTATACCCTGCACCTCACAGGACTGGATTCACCTTCCGCGATCATTCACTTCCACTGCTCACTATTTCCTGATTCGTAATGTTTTAAACGCAAGTTTATTACTGTGCAACTAAGCAAGTAGGTGGTTATGTTGTTTTCGGTCAATCGCTTGAATTTTTTGTTTCTTCTGGCTTGTAGTGCATACTTGCTCATCTTTTCAGCTAACATTGCATTAACATAACAGAGCCTGTATCGTGTGTGGCGAAGTTTTATCACTGCTTTGCGGAACTTCATGGTGAAGGCCACGACAGAAATGCGCCTAAAGTGTCCATGTAACTGTTTTCGCAATAATAGTTTCAGCTTCATTGATATTGCGGACATCTACAGAGTGGAACCACCTTCCCACTGGCACAACATCTACTGGTAATAATAAACGTTTTTCCGGTGCACTAGCTAGCACTGTATACCAATGTGTTACTTGAATTTCTTAATTGGTATTAGTACTTGGGGCATTCTTTCGTGTTTTCTATTGTTTGTATTTTTTACCCACTCTCCTCTGTGATGCATTTCAGCTTTAAGGTAAAATAAATAAGTAAACATAAATAAATTATTCATGGTACGGACTTGGCATGTGTAAGCTTAAGCAGCCTTCCGCTTTTGTGAGGTCCTTGTTATATTCATGCTCCAAGAATTGCAATGTACCCCATCGGTATGTAACACAAAATTTACGTAATATTGATGATAGGCTAAAATCTAACCTAACCATCTAAACCACAATCAATTAATCTGCCAATCGGTACTCAAATGACAGGTCCGAATATTGCAAAAAGGTTGTGAGTGTAAATATAACTGCCTGAAAAGTTTGCCAGTGTGCTGGAAGGACTAGATATTTCACAAGGTTTATATAAGAATGGATTGGGTTGCGTGATAAGCGATGTGTGTGGGAAAGTACTCAAGTGTGTAGGTCAATTAGAGGATTAACTAATGTTGCTAAAGCATCGTTTATCGCCTCTTTTGGGGGGTTATGTGAAACACTTAGAAGATTTAAATTTAGAGCAATTTAAACACGCGCAAATTCTCAGCACGGAAACTTTTGGCAGTTGCGATACCTACGTTGCAGGGGCGTAGCCAGTGGGGGGGGGGGGGGCCTTCATCCCCCCCCCCGAAATTTTTTCCTGTTGTCATGTAGTGCCGACCAAAACAACCCTGGCGCCGGAAATCATTCTGGTTTTTGTCTAGAGTGTCTTTTTTATGCTCGAAAAGACATTTCGGCGCGAACATTGCGAACTCGGGCCGGATTTCGTGGCACCTTCATGCACCTGGAGTCACATAAAGCAAGGAGCTCCATCCGAGCACAAAGTTTGAAGACCGTTTTGATGCCGAACGGGCTCGCCGCGACATCTCGCGGTGGCCGCAGAATCTACGGAGCACATGGGTTTCAATTCCAAAACTTATATAAGGAACAGGCCGAGCTGGAACGGGAGCCCCTCCCCCCCCCCCCCCGAACGAAATTTCTGGCTACGCCACTGCTACGTTGATATTCGGTAGACACATCAATCACGTGTTTCCCAGAGGAATCGTTACCATAGAAGCCTTTAAGATCGCGTCTTACTGTACAGAACACTGACCAATGTTATGCAGTCGCGCAAGGATCCGCAACCGTGGACAGGCTGTATTCTGTAATAAAGAGACCTGCACATTGTGCTTGCGATCGTTGTGCTTAAATGCACCGTATTCGAAAACTAAGAAGGCTTCGCTTACGTAAACAGAATTCAAGGACGTGTTCTGTCCGAATTCCTTCTTTTTGTCTTATCCTTGTATTTGTCATGACGCTATAATTAATACCAAATAGCGTGATTTAATTAATTTGATATTGGAAAAAAAGCAAGTATTTGCGCTCCTTTACAACCAAAATAGAAAGAAATGCTACACGTTTTATTATAAGCATGATTTCGCTGCTTAATTTGAACTTTCACTGTGCCATCCGAGTGCCGTAACTGAAAGAACAATGCCAGAAAGCTGGATGCCGTCGCGTCGCACTCGATCCCGTGTAATTTATTCCGTTCGTCCTGCGCTCTCTTCCAGGTGGACACGATGGGCCAAGAACGATTTCACAGCATTACCGCCATGTTCTACCGCGGGGCAGATGGCATTATTGTAACCTACGATGTCACAAACCAGGCGAGTGGAAATTGCCTTGCGCAAATGAGGTTATCAGTTTTGTTCCTGTTTGTTGCATGCACGCTTGTCGGCACGTGCAGTAAGCGACCGCGACCGCTGGTAAACAGGTACTGTGAGTGCACTTCGCATTTGTGATAGTGAGTGAACTGTGCGAAGGCTGAAGGGGCTCTCGAACGCTTTTCAAAACGCCGTTTTTTTTTTTTTCTTGCAAGTTGTGTAGGCTGAACGTTGGAGAGATACATGCAACAAGAATGGCAACGACATCGGTGCGCAGTTCGATGTTATTGAGTAGAGAAATTTAAAAAAAAACTACCTGCCCTCAACTCAAATTTTGAGCAGTCTCTTGTCCCCATTTGTCTCACCCACTGACGTAACCTCTCGCTGCCAATGGTAAGATAATTGTATCATATCGGGTATCAGTACTTGCCTGTTATCAACAGCCGGTTCAGTGCAACGTGCTCCATTTCCCTCTCAATTGTTAACTCCTACCTTCTCTCCCCACGGCCCTATATATGTACGGACCACAATAAAACCACATTCATTGTTTCCCGAGTTCGTGCCGTTCGTCTTTCCGATACAAGCGTGAAGGGCCTACGCAACGAAAGTTTCAACTTCATTTTTGCCCGCTCCATGTTCACAGACTGTGGTGTGATGGCAGCGTCGTCACCATGGTAACCAACCACGTGGAGCCACCCCACGCTACTTGGTTTACACCGTTGAAGGGATAGATGTCGGCAGTAACGAGCTTCTCTGACTATAATGACTCAGAGGCGCCGGCGCCACTACTCATCGAGCATCATGGGACTGTGCAACCTCACCCGTCTTCTTTCGTAGGATGCGCACGCAGCAGAGTTTAGCACAGCAATGCGAACAACGAAAAGAGTGTAGTAACAACGGTGCACCAATTTGAGAAACGTGCCCCGCCTAAAGAACACTCCCCAGTGTACTGTATGTGCACGTGAAAAACAAGGCAACGAAGTGGCGAAGTTGCTTACGAGTGTGCACGATACGAAAAAAATTTTCTGATAGACAGACAACTTGTGCACGCAAGTCTCTATGACAGGGGGCAATGCTCAGAGGCCACGGGTTGAAGAGCAGCCAGTGCCCCTACCGTTTTTTGTGGCTGTAGTGTTTTTTTACGACTGTGTCCGTTTGCGTTTATATAAAAGGGAAAGCAAATAAAAATAAAACGAAATTTTAATTTTTCATGTCCTTGCTGTAGTGCAATAGTTACCTGCAACTTAACTTTAAACAGTCGCGTAGAATGGTGACTTGATGATGCTTCTGGTTAGCGCCACAGGGTGATGATGCAGTTGCTGGTATGGTATGGTATGAAGAACTTTATTTAGGTCCGGAGGGATCAGTCTGGGACTGATGCGGGCCGCTCCCACGTCGGGACAGAGAGGCCGAGCCCCTCTGCTGTCACACGGGCCCTCTGGACAGCCGTGAGTTGGTCCGCCAGCACTTCACTGTGCAGCATCTGCTGCCACTACTGTTCACCTCGAGAACCATCACCGGCCAACGCCAAGCAGCGCCGCAGCATGTGTTGTAAATCGAGCAAACCCCCACACTTACTGCAATAGACTGAAACCCCGCAGTCCGGATTAATTTTATTCATGATGACCGGGTTAGGGTACGTCCGTGTCTGCAGAAGCCTTAATGTAACCGTCGGCGGCCTATTTAATTTAGGATGTGGCAACGGGAATGCCCTGCGCCCTAAGTAATAGTGCTTGGTGATTTCGTTATAGGTTAACAGTTGGTCCCTGTACTCAGGAGCGGGAGATCCAGCCCCTTCAGGGAGTACACGGCACACTAATCCTCGTGCCTCCCTGTGCGCCACCACGCTGAGGTTACGCGGGGCTCCCTCCACTGTCCCCATGTGCGCCGGGAACCAAGTAACGGTATGCGAAGTGATATCCCTACCCTGCAGCAGTCTGTTAGCCGGTTCCGCAAGAAGTCCTCTCGAGAAGACTGTAATCGCAGATCGCGAGTCGCTAAACACCAAAACTCTTCTAGAATCAATTAGTGCTACAGCAATAGCCACCTGTTCAGCAACCCCCGGATCTTTGGTATAAATGGAAGCAGCATTTCTAACGCTCCCTTTGCCATCTACTACCACCACCGAATAAGCATTTTTACCATTAATCCATGCGGCGTCAACAAACGCAGACTCCTCCTCCTGATCCTTTGCCTCTCGCAACAAAGCCCTAGCTCTCGCGACCCGCCTCCCTACATTGTGCACGGGGTGCACATTCCGCGGAAATGGACGAACCATGATATTTGCCCTAAGGTTCACGTTCAACTCGTGTAGGGGCGCCCTATCGTGCGACACAGCCACCGATTCTTCAATTGGCTCTAATATATACCTACCCGGTGGTGTACCTAGCAACCGCTCCCTCTGTGCGGAACGTTGAGCCTCAGCAATTTCATCTAATGTATTATGTAAACCCAGTCGTAACAACATATCGTTTGACGTAGTCATAGGCAGACCAAGCGCAGCCTTGATGGCTTTTCTGATTAACGCTTCCAATTTATTTTTCTCCCCCCTATTCCAATTTAGCATAGCTGCCACATACGAGAAATGACACATAATAAATACGTGAACTAAGCGCATCGCACCTTCTTCTCCTAAACCCCTATGCCTATTAGAGATCCTTCTTATAGGTCTTATGGCCTCCTCCGTTTTCTTGGTAATACGCTGAATGGTTCTAATGTTCGATCCGTTCGCTTCAAGTACAAAACCCAGGACCCTGATTGCTTCAACTTTGGGTATCACCGACCCTTCCCTAGTATGAATTCTAATGCAAGGCTCAACTTCCGGTACCCAACCCCTCGGCCTACGACCTAGCTTCTTAGATTTGAAGATCAACAACTCCGACTTTTTAGTGGAGCACTTGAGCCCCATGAAACCCAGATACTCCTCCGTAAGCGTTACCACCTGCTGCAGCCTAGCCTCAAGCTCTCCATCACTACCACCGACACTCCATATAGTAATGTCATCCGCGTAGATAGAATAGCCAATATCTTGGACAGTGTTCAGTCTATTAGCCAACTTCGACATCGCCATATTGAATAACATAGGCGAGAGTACGGATCCCTGCGGAGTACCACAGCAACCCAATTTATCGACTTCCGATTTTATCTCCCCAAACCTGAGACATGTCTTTCTATCCGTAAGGAAAGCCTTGACAAAATTGAAAAGCCGCTGCCCCAAATTCAAGTCCGATAGCACCCGTAGAATGAAAGAATGTCGGATTTTATCGAAACCTTTTTCCACATCAAGCCCAATTAGTGCATTAGTATCCCTTGTTCGCCGGTCAAGGATCTGATGCTTAATCCTGATCATAGCATCCTGAGTCGAGAGGCCGGGCCGAAATCCTATCATCGAGTGCGGAAAGACCCCATTGCCCTCAACATAACGCGTTAGCCTATTTAAAATGGCATGCTCAGCGACTTTTCCCAAACACGACGTCAGGGAAATGGGTCTGAGATTTTCAAGCCCTATGGCCTTCCCCGGTTTGGGTATCAGAACAGTAGTTGCCAGTTTCCACTCTTCCGGGAAAGAGCCTTCCTTCCATAGGCAATTGATCTGCCACGTAAGGAACTCAATTGACCCATCGTCTAAATTCCGTAGCATTTTATTCGTAATGCCATCCGGCCCTGATGCCGATCGACCATTAAGATTCTGCAGCGCCATCCTTATATCACTTTCAGTAAATTCCGGGTCCATAGCTGCATTTTCGTCTCCACTATATTCCAAAACCACATCAGGTGTATCGTGCCAGGTCTCCAACGGAAGGTATCTCTGAGCCAAATCCTTTAGCAACTCCTGCTCCTGCTACGCCTGATGGACCAGCTTACCTATCACAGTCCTCTGATTAGACTTAGTGTTTGTCTCATCTAGTAAATGTCTGAGCAAACTCCAGGTGCCTCCCCTCTTAATACGACCATCAATAGAATTGCACACTTCATCCCATTGCTGCTTGCACAGTACCCGACAATGGTGTTCAATTTCCTGGTTAACCACTGCTATACGCTTTCTAAGCCTTCTATTTAATCTCTGACCCTTCCATCTCGCTAACATCGACTGCTTTGCTTCCAACAAATGTACCAGGCGACTATTCATGTGTTCCGTGTCAATATCGGTCTGAACCTCTTTAGTGGACGCCTCAACGTCACTTTTAAGCTGACTAGTCCACTGTTCCAAGGTCAACTCATTTCCCTCATCATCGATTCTCTGCGCTCTTCTTTTCCTAAATGCATCCCAGTCAGCCATCCTGAATGTGCGCTCCTTTTTATTAGCCACTTCCAAAGTAATCATAAGTATGTAATGATCGCTACCAAAATCTATATTAGAATTGGACCAGGACGAATCCACCACCCCCCGAACAAAAGTGAGATCAGGTGTCGAATCTCTACATGTCGACGTGCGACATCTGGTGAGATACGAGGGGTCTGTAATCAGAGTTAAATTCAAGTCTAGTGCCTGCTGCCATAGTCTCTCCCCCTTAGTAGTGCTATAAACATACTTCCACACATGATATGGTGCATTGAAGTCCCCTCCAATAAGCAACGGTGCATCCTTAGCCAGATTGGTTGCCTTGGTCAAGAGAGATTTGAAACTCTGCTTCGTGTCCCGGGGGCTACTTTACAGGTTAAGCAGGTAAACGCTCCTCTGACATGACCTTTGCCGACCTAAGATTACTTCCACCATATTATATTCAATCTTGCAATCTGCCATGTGAAGATCATGTCTAATATACACCAACCTCCTATTAATGAGAGTAGCGAGTCCTCTGCCCTGTTCATTATCCTTAACTTCCGCTTTCAAATTCGTTAAGGTCACGTTAGACGTCAGTGTTTCCTGTAACATGATAACTTGAGGCTTGACACCATGCGTTCTAACAAACTGCTGCAGAGGCGCCTTCTTATGATTGAACCCCCTACAATTCCACTGCCAAATACTAAATGAACTATTTAATAGAGCCATCTTGACCACGGAAATTTGGTGAACTAGTTTTGAGCTCAAGTCCACTCGGCGACTTACCCTGCTGGGCTAGCGGCCGAGTGCACTCCCGCTCCATAACAGGGACCACTGTCTCGTTTAGATATATTTCAATTTTGCCTAATCTCTGATCCGTGATATTTTCCCGTTCTTCTATCCGCTCCAGTCTACTAATGATCTGATTTACACTTTCTTGCAATGTCGCCATCATTGCTTTAAGCTCGGAACCGACTTTGCCCTGAATCCGTACGGTCGAGGATAAGGCCCTCTTTTTCGGAGCAGGCGTCTCTTCGTCCGCCATGTTCTGTTCTGCGACCTCCACAGACCTTGGTACCTCAACCGAGTCATGTTTCCTAGTCTGTCTTAAGCTATCGTTGTTACCGGAAGGTAAGCCGTTCCTAAGTTCAGCTATCTCTTTGATAAGCCCGTCAATGGCTGCTTTTAAACTACGATTCTCTCTCTCCAATTGCGCAATCCTATCCCTATCCTTCTTACCATCCACATGCTCCTGGCGCTGCTCGCGCGCTCGGCCGGCGCTGATGCCACCCTTGACCTTGTCAGCCCAGGTGGTCTGGCTCCCAGCTGCGCCGCCGCCGCCACCAGCTGCAGGAAAGCGCACCCGCGCCTCCATAGAAACGGATCGGCTCCTGGTCGTACGAGTCCCAGAAGATGGCCGCTGCCTCGACCTGGAGCGGCTCCTAGAGCGCGAGCGTCCCTTAGAGCGTTGGCGGGCGCTCACCAGCTGCACCATCTCGGCTGCCTCCTGTTCCGCCGTTAGCTCCGCCCTGGCTTTCTCCTGTCGTCGAACACGCACGACGTAGGGAAGCTGGTATCGTTGTCTGCATTGTTTATCCGCGGTCAGGTGTCGTCTGCCACAAAGCTTGCAACAAGGCACACAGTTGTGATCCTCTTCAGGGTTCCGAGCCCCGCATCCTCTGCATTCAAAACAATCGGGGGCTGGGCAGACATCCGCCCGATGTCCAAGCTTGCCACACACATAACATACATCCAACTGCTTTCGATACAGGAAGCACCGTACCAGAGTTGGCCCATATCTGACGAAATTGGGCACCTTTAACCCGTCGAAAACAATGATGACTGATCCTGTGTTTTTGATTCGTTTGACCGATATAGCCAGTGGATTGCGATCGTTAACAATGTTCCGCTCAAGTGTCGCGGGGCCATCCATAATGTCTACATTGCGAATGACCCCCTTACACGTAGTGTGTGGGGCCGTCTCGTACGCACTGACTTCAAAATCCTTGTCAGCCACTCTGATTGACCTGAGTCTCACATATCGTTCAGCGTTGCTCCTTTCTGGCGTACTAGCCACCAAGATATTTTGCATAAAGTTCGGGCAAATAACATCTTCCCGAATCTGTTCAATACCGAGGCCTGCCGCCTCTACGATTGCCTTGCCCACTGCTGTAGAGCTAACTTTCTCCAAATCCAGTCCACTCCGTGGGCGAATGACTATTCTGATGTGTTCTTGTGGCATCGGTGGCATGCGCGACGCCTTCACAATGCGATTCTTGATTGCCGAGCCTCCGCGCCGTTCACCTGCGCCCCGTCGTTCAGGCATCTCACTTGGCGAACCGCCATCACCCAATCCATGCCTCGTCGTAGTTCTAGATTTTCGGTTTGACACTGTCCGCCATCCCAGGTCTTCAGTAAAGTCCTCCGTCGGCAGCACTTCCCCTTCAACGTGCATTACTGCCATGCCGCGCTATGTCTACCAGACGCTAGCTCTCGGCCAGCGTGGCGTGAGCACAAAAGTTCCAATGAAGTCCAAAAAAGGGGTGGCCCACCTCAAAATCAGGTATCCGCTGAATCTTCTCTTCTTCACGGATCCGATGATATCAAATTTACACCACTAGGTGACCAAAAAAGGCTCGGAAGCTTCGAATAAGACGGACCCATAAAAGCCCACAAGCCTCCTTCGAACTTCGTCGTCGTCTTCTCTGCAGTTGCTGGTGACTTAATAATTTTTTGCATAATTAAAACATTAAGTATTTTGATCTCAGTGCTTTGACCTATGCTAAAAGCGTCTCTAACCGTCAGTTCGCGCAACCTGCCGCAGAAAGGTGATAGCTTGAAAAGTGTTCGATGGCTCTTTTAACACGAACACGTAGACAAGGGAAAAATCACCACCTAGCCCAGTCAGCGACCCCGCATTTGTATTGTTGCTACAGCCAGCATGCGACAATTTCCCGTTGTGCTCGAGATCTCCCAAGTGCAATAAAGGTTCTCTTTCTATTGCTTAGCAGACGCACATTTGCTTCTTGTGCTCAGTTTAGGTCCTTGAGAGCGTGCTTGACACAGCGCTATGAGGAATGCGTAGGCACAAACTAGGAAAGCAGGCCCCTGAATGTTACAGCCTGCGCCCGTAGAATTACAAAAAAAAAGAACAAGCTTGACTGTGAAGCTGTAGCTCCTCGATCCTACGACAAATTCGTCGAGCCACTCACGCACTGAAGTGTCTAGACGCCTTTCCTATAGGTATAGTATATGAACTGTACAAGAAGTGTATTGATTTCGTCAGTATACACCTACGCATTGAATTTTCATGCAGCAAATTGCAAGCCTAAGCGCTTGCTTGCCTTGTGCAAACATGCTCGAACTCTCAGACAACGTTTGTTTGTGCACCGTAAGGACGCGATATAACGTATCCTTACTGTGAGCAGCCCGCTTGAAACAGAATAGTGGCTGATGCCACCAAGCTTCTTATTTTTTACCTTTCTCCTGCGCTCATTGTCGGCCCTTAGGACCCATGTTTCATGTACACAAGACAATGAACCTCATAGATAGAATTGTTTTGCCTTAGAAAGTTACACCTTTTCAATCCGTGGGCTCGCTGTTCTTAAGCGAGCAACACACTAACCATATTTTACAATATTGCATGGCATATGCATGAAGCTTTCTTCTGTTAGCATTGAAACCGAAAGGGGAGGATCATAGAGTAAGTGCAAAAATGCCCTGGGGAGGATAACTATGGCTTGATTTACATGTGAATAGATGCTGCTACAAAATGACAAAATATGACAAATGGCTTTTTATTTGCAACTTACGCATGATCATTTGCAACTTACGCAGACATTACGGAATCAGCGTGTGGACGAGCCGTATGTAAAAATACTGAAAGATATCTATAGCAGCTCCACCAGCCACCGTAGTCCTCCATAAAGAAAGCAAGAAAATCTCAATAAAGAAAGGCGTCAGGCAGGGAGATACGATCTCTCCAATGCTATTCACAGCGTGTTTACAGGAGGTGATCAGAGACCTGGATTGGGGAGAATTAGGGATTTATTTACTTTATTTAGAAATACTGTCAACCCTCAGTTGAAGGTCATAACAGGGAGGGATGTTACATATACGTCATACAAGAGGTGTTTACAGGAGGTGATCAGAGACCTGGATTGGGAAGAATTAGGGATTTATTTATTTTATTTAGAAATACTGTCAACCCTCAGTTGAGGGTCATAACAGGGAGGGATGTTACATATACGTCATGCAAGACAGCGAGATACAAAAGAAATATGCACATGCACTACAGTGTCCTATGGATACAATACAAGTTGCGATATACCGATTGTAAGACATGTATTCAAATGTTCAACCAGCTGCCGCACGCACACAAACAGAAAAAAGGAAAAAGAGAAAAAAAGAAAACACTTTACAATATCCACATGGTACAGTTTTAGTAAAGAACCTTGATTGCATTTGTAAACAATGCAGTATCAGAACTGCGAACAATTTCTGCAGGCAGCTTGTTCCACAGCTCTATTGACTCTGTGAAGAACGAACAACGAAAGGCATTGGTTCGGGACAAGTACGGTTGAATAGCCTCACTATGATTTAAGCGGGAGCTCAGTCTGCCTGGAGGTTTTAAATACAAATCTTTATAATTTTTAGTTCGCCGTGAATTATTCGAAAGGACGTTTTTACTCTCTGCTTCTTGCACCGATCTTCCAATAATTCAAGACCGCAAGACTTTAACATCACCGAAACTGAGTCTGTTCTTCTATATTTCGAACAAATAAAGCGCGCCGCCCGGCGTTGCACCTTCTCTATTTTGGCCCACATTTCCTTTTGATGGGGCGCCCATGCTACTAACGCATATTCTAGGGATGGTCGAATAAGAGATCTGTAAGCCAGTAGTTTAACATCTTTTGTTTCCCTCCCCAGTTTTGCTCTTAAAAAACCCAATTTCTTCTGTGCCGCAGAGCACACTCTTTCTACTTGATTGTGCCATTTTAAATCATGCGAAATAGAGACACCAATATAATTGAAACAAGTAACATTAACTAGATTGTAGCCTTTAATATCGTACTGAAAAGTAAAAATATTCTTTTTTGCAGTGATATGCGTGTATGTGGTCTTATCAAAATTATTTCGCATTTCCCACTTGTCACACCAACTCCAAAACGCCTGAAGGTTTCGGTTGAGCTTACTCTGATCCTCTAAACAAGATACCGGCGCAAAAATCAAGCAGTCATCTGCAAAGAGTGTTATCTTAGCAGAACTACCTAAACCGATTGCTACATCATTGATGTAAAGCAGAAAAAGTGTTGGCCCTAACACGGACCCCTGTGGTACTCCTGAGTATACATCTACAAAACCAGACTCGGAACCATCAACGCGAACTGCCTGCTTGCGGTTAGTTAAATAATCTTCAATCCATTTTAGAACGTCGCCATTTATACCTGCTTTGTATAGTTTAAAAAGTAATTTACGATGGGGAACCTTATCAAAGGCTTTGGCAAAATCAACGCATATGACATCCATTTGTTCACGGTTGTCCATAGCTTTGGAAAACTCGTGTAATGTCTCAATGAGCTGTGTCACTGTGGAAAGTGCCCGTCGGAACCCATGCTTGCATGCGCAAAGGAGGCCATTTGATTCTAGGAAGATAATTATATGTTTTGCTATGACGTGTTCCATAACCTTGCAGCAAACTGACGTAAGGGATACAGGACGGTAGTTATTCATTAGAGTACGATTGCCACGTTTAAATATGGGGATAACTACAGCACAACGCCAGTCCTGTGGCACGGAATGGGTGCTTAGTGATTTCTGAAAAATAATTACCAAATAAAATGATATCCAATCAGCATACCTTTTCAAAAAGCCAGTAGGTATTCCGTCTGGCCCAGAAGCCTTCTTGTCATCTAACTGTAGCAACTGCTGGAATACGCCCCTCTGAGTAAAGCTGATAGCGTCCATGGAACTTTCGCTGGAAGATGCCCCATCATCTACTGGAAATGGTCGATCACTGCGCGTGAATACTGATTGGAAATATTTATTTAATCCATCAGCAATAACACCTCTTTCTTATACTAGAACATTTCCTACCGTCATTTGCTTTTTTTTCCTTTCTGCGGTATAAATTACGCCAACATTTTTCTGGGGAAGTCTTAAGAAAATCACTTAGGATGCGATTAAAAAATGTTTGCTTCGAACTGTGTGACAAAGCCTTTATTCTCTGACGTACTGCGTGTATTTCCCTATGATCTGCTTTTCCTTTGCGCAGCCTTTTTAATTTCCGTTTCGCGTGAACAATATCTATAGTTATCCATGGGTTACTCCGCTTCGTTTTCTTGAGTCGGGTCGGAACAAACTGATCTATGCAGACTTTAATGATAGCTTGAAAGCGCTGCCACAAATCTTCAACTGTTTCGACCTCGGAGACATTTTGAAATTCGTTGAAACACTTTTCTAAATAATCTAGAATAGACGTATCATCGGCCTTAGCATAGTTTTTGATTTCAACACGTACAGTAGGTTTTGTAGGTTGTGGTGTACAAGTAAGCAGATTCAGCAAAATGATTTTGTGATCGGGTATACCATCGGTGACTGCCATTTCATAATCGCCTACTTTATGGGAAAGGTACACCAAGTCAAGCAATGACCGCGATTGGGACGTTATACGTGTGTTTTACTTCACTATTTGCCTTAAGTTATGAAAACCCGCCGTGGTTGCTCAGTGGCTATGGTGTTGGGCTGCTGAGCACGAGGTCGCGGGATCGAATCCCGGCCACGGCGGCCGCATTTCGATGGGGGCGAAATGCGAAAACACCCGTGTGCTTATATTTAGGTGCACGTTAAAGAACCCCAGGTGGTCGAAATTTCTGGAATCCTCCACTACGGCGTGCCTCATAATCAGAAAGTGGTTTTGGCACGTAAAACCCCAAATATTATTATTAAGTTATGAAAAAATGTGATATCCAATAATTTTTCGGCACTAGAAATTTCTGTATTTTCACGCGAAATAAGTTCCCAATCAATATGTGGCAAGTTAAAATCACCAGCATTATTAGCCTGGTGTTAGACAGGTATTATTATTATACAGGTAGTATTATTAGACAGGTAGTGACTGCGTATCCGGATCATGAGACTGAAATAATCAGAAGAATAAGAATGGGCTGGGGTGCGTTTGGCAGGCATTCTCAGATCATGAACAGCAGGTTGCCACTATCCCTCAAAAGGAAAGTGTATAACAGCTGTGTGCTACCAGTACTCATATATGGGGCAGAAACCTGGAGGCTTACGAAAAGGGTTCTGCTGAAATTGAGGACGACGCAACGAGCTATGGAAAGAAGAATGATCGGTGTAACGTTAAGGGATAAGAAAAGAGCAGATTGGGTGAGGCAACAAACGCGGGTAAATGACATCTTAGTTGAAATAAAGAAAAAGAAATGGACATGAGCCGGACATGTAATGAGGAGGGGAGATAACCGATGGTCATTAAGGGTTACGGACTGGATTCCAAGAGAAGGGAAGCGCAGCAGGGGGCGGCAGAAAGTTAGGTGGGCGGATGAGATTAAGAAGTTTGCAGGGACAACATGGCCACAATTAGTACATGACCGGGGTAGTTGGAGAAGTATGGGAGATGCCTTTGTCCTGCAGTGGGCGTAACCATGATGATGATGATGATGATGATGATGATGATGATGATGATGATACGCATGGTAGGCACGTACGTCATCGGTAAATTTCCTCTCATAACGCTGTTTCCTTCAACGCCCTGACCAGGCTTTGAGCAGCAGTATGTTGCCCTTTGAATTATGGTGTAAACTCTACCCCTTTAATTACTTTGCTTCTTGATGCAGTTTCATTGTTGGAACTAAGTATAGTGCACTGTTTCTGAAATTATAAGTTTACGTCTAATCCTCCTTTCATTGCTATTGTTTACTGCGTGGACATCAAATTCATTGGTCAGCATCCTGTTTTCTTCTTCCGCTGCGAGTCTTCGTTTTGCCTGAATAGGTGCACAAAGCCTCAACGGTCCACCTATTTTGCCAGGTATTCCTCAGTCATCTTGCGAAGAAGATTTCGCTACTGGAGTCTCCCTCACGTAAAAGGGTGCCCAGCGCATGTCTCCCTGTACTGGCACATTTGAATATCTTCTTTGCGCACATAAAACTAGCAGTCTAGCAGCCCTTTGATTAATCTCCTCTTCAGTTCGCATACCATAATTTAGACCAGAACACACTTCATACATGTCACTGCAGGAATCATGGCTCCTTTCCATACGCCTCGCGCTGCCTCATATTTCTGTTTCCACCTAGCGTTATTTTTTTTATGTTTCTATTTGGGGCTGTCTTTGCCCCAAAGTTCACTTTGAGTGCTTGTTCGTGCTTTCCCCATGTAATTATTTCCCTCTTTAGTCCGCTCTCCTAAGTATGACATTCTTTAAGCCTGGCGGTTGCGTTTCACTCTATTGAAGCCACCTGATTGCAGGCGTAACTTAAACGATGAGGCTCGTAGCGCACCAAAGGCGCACGCACACACAGGCTTAGAACGAAAGAAAGCTGAGCTAGTTGGTAAGGATTCATTATGCAAAAGAGAAGTGAGGCGTTCGTGTTGTCCACTTCTCTTCTCTTGTGTCCTGTCTGCACGCCTCACTTCTTCTTTGCATAAGCACAAACACATACAGGCGGTATGTGTGTGTGCTGGACAGTGCCTTTGCGTAGCACGTCTTCCTGTGTCCTCGTCCTTCCGTGCACCATGAGCCTCATCGTGTCATACCAACACGCCCGAAACGCTGCGTTGCTGAACGACACAAAAACACCACAAAGTCTTCGCAAATATGTGTCAGAAACTTAGTGACTCTCTGATCATTCGCCGATAAAATACCATCTGTCTACACCAAGCATGCAAGATGTTGCTGGCTCCATCTCCACACTGTCTTATTTGCACGAGAGAATATAATTTACGCAACTCTAGCCTTCTTTCCCAATATCATGTACACCACAAACAAAGAGAGAGAGAGAGATATATATAAAACGTTATTTTGATGACGCACGCAGACGGGTGGATCCCGTGGCGAGTGGAGCCTTCAGTCAAAGGCCCCCGTAGCGGTGGCAGCACTTTCGGCCCTGGCAAACAGCTTTCTCTAGTATTTCTATGTCGAGCTGGCCAGCACCATCTCCCACTGCTTGTGCGTAACGTTTTGGTTGGGGGAGTTATTAGTGATCTTTTGGCAGGACTATGTACAGGTTATCTCGTTCTGTACAGAAATGATAGTGGGGTTGAAAATGGGTGGGGCACATCGCGTGTAGGAGTGTGGGGTGGGTATAGGTGTTGTTCTGGAGTTGCCTCCACGCCCTTCGGCTCTGGTGAGGAATGGGTGCGGTGGCAGCATACACAGATGTGATAACGGGCAGCACTGGAACAAGCCTTTCCAATGGTAAACCGCATTGCTCTCCTGATTTCCATGCTGTATACGCATGTCCTTCCCGGGCACTCTGTACTTCATTATACGTCAAGCGTGGCAAGTTGGGCGGGTTGGAAAAGTGGCATGGTGACTAATTGACAATGCAAGAACGACAGCGGTTAAGAAAAGAAGTAGTCGTTATAAGCATTGTATTCAGAGGCAGGACGCCACGTGTGTGAGTCATCCTTTCGTGCATTGATTAGAAAATCAGATGGTGCACCTGAACACTAGGCAACAAAAATTTTGCAGAAGCTGGGTCGCTATCTTGTACTAGTTAGAAAAGCCTACGTTCGGTTTCGCCTCATGCGATTATCCAGGCCGAGGCGATATCGCGGTCTAGGCTAATCTAGGCCAATCGCGTGAGGCGAAACCGACCGTCGGCTTTTCGAAAGCATACAAGATGGCGACCGTCAACTTCCACAAAGTTTTTGTGGAAGTTAGTGTTGATATTACCCATTGTCGGTCGGCCTTAAAATCTGCGTCTATGCTGACAACGCTATGGTTCATTATGGTAGCTAATTTTTCTCTTTCTCTTTTTGCTTATGTGGAATCGCTGGGACAAAACCTGTACATAATACATGCGTACTTCTGAATAAACCTTCGTTGTAAAGTCAGCGCCTGTTACGTCGATTTCCTTGCTTAGTCCACGTTTGTTTATTGCTGTTTATCTGTCACCATGCAGCTTCATTACCTTCGTATGTATTTTTTAGTGGCCTTAAGTTGTCTCCCGCCCTGACTTTCATCGGTAAGTATGCGCCCCCTGAAGTAGGGCCGTGTGGCGTGAGACTTCTTGCAACTCTCGCATCAAAGCGAACTACCCCAAAGTAGAAAACATCGCCACTCTATGGCAAGCATGCAGCCGCGGCACTAGAAGAATATTCTTTTGGTATCTGTGAGCTCTAGTTTGGCAAATAACCAATTCGCAGCTTCTACTTGGAAATTACTGGAATACAGAGACGAATTGCATGAGAATTCTTAGCCTGGCTTGTTGGTTTACGTACACAATGGCAAAACAGCGCAGACGACGAAACGTGGGAAAAAGGCACAGGGCAAGGGCATTGTCCTGTCCGTTTTTCACGCGCCATAATGGCATAGAGAGATATTTTTTTATCAACCATCGCCGCATAAATCGCCGAGAGGCGTTTATCGAAGTGCAGTGAGCGTTGCAGGCATGCCACTGCTTTCGGCATTCTGTGCAGCTAAGAGAGGTTTGTCGAGTGATGCGTAATTGCTGATAATGGCGGTCGGTTTTCTTTGCGATACTCGAATCATTTCCGGTGACCGAGTTGCTAGGGCTACGCGATAACGTAGTTGGGGAGGGCACGTTTAGAAAGAACTGACAACTCTTGCGCCGAGTCGAACACGCCATGCTGTGCTTGCCCCAAAATGAGCAGAACGTTTACCGCTTATTCGCGCGCTACTCTGCGCGAGCACGCATTGCGGTTATTTGCTCATAGTCAGTGTTCTCACTGCCATTGCAGAACAGTTTCAACAACCTCGATTACTGGCTGGAGCAGGTCAACCTTCACGCAAGAGAGGACGTCTGCAAGCTCCTGGTTGGATGCAAGAGTGACCTCACAGCGAAGAGAGCTGTCGAATGCAATACAGCGCTGGCAAGTGGTACTTCGTTGGTTAAAGTGGTGAACTGATCTGCCAAACAAAGGGGTATGCGTCTGCGGAACTGTAGCTGGACTCGCATCTGAAAATTATTAATGGGCATAATATTACCAACCCAAATTACTTGGTGGCAAGGAGAAAGCCTTTTTTGTGGAGGTGGACGAATATCAAATGTTTTTAAACTCAAATAAAATATAAAATGTGAGTATTGAATATCGAATAGGCACGTGCAGATGCACATATTTAAATCAGGAATATTTATTCTGGTATAACTAGGTACTACACATATAAAGACTGGTCATCAAGAGGCAGCTAACTATATCAAGTAAGATGACCAGTTTTAAGCATAAGAACGCATATATTTAGTTTAGAAAACTGCGTAACTTGTCCTCTCAACCCCTTGATAGCCTGGTTGCAAAAAAGCTCTCCAAGACGAATGGCTGCTGTACGACTAGCTTCGAAAAACGCGAACTAAATGGTTGCCATGAGTTTGTGGAAAAACTGTTGAAGAAACTTCCGTGACACCTACACATGTGAAAGAACCTACTGCATGGAAAACATCACTGAGGTTAGCGTAACCCATTGAACTGCTACATGACTAGGCTCCCCAAGACACTGTATGACAGAATACGTGCAGACATCACAGGCTGTCGTGTGGGACTCCGTCGAAAAACCTAATACAATGCTTGCTTTATTTATTCCGTTTCTGCATTGCTTCAAAAACTTTTGTCATTGTTTCATTTCTGACATTTTCGGCAGCATTGCGTTTAGCGAACAGAGATGAGTAACAACATTTTAGCAGATACTTGTGGTGAAATATATTTCCTATTTTTTTTAATATTCGAAAGCACCGAATGGTTCCTCCTCGAATACGAGTAGTTGGTGTGAAATAATAGATTCGTACTCGGAACTTCTAATTTTCTCACATCTCGACATTTCTGCAATAATCAACTAGCTGCGCAAAAGGAACTTGTATGACTTATATGCTCAAATTCTCTGATGGTGGCACATTTGCAGCGGTAAGAGCATTTTGTAGACAAAGAGTGTACTGGGCGTGTTGAACGTTTGGGCGTGATACATGGGCCACAAGTGACCAATAGACTACCTCTAAGCCTCATTACTAATAAAGGAAATTCGAGTTTCTCTTTGTTGTTCTGCAGATGACAAGAAGGTGGGCAATATTAGAGCCGACTACCCTAAGACCCAGCTAAGAAATGTTGGCGATTTACAAACACAGTAATGCACCCACAAACGTTTTACTTCGCCACAGACTCGGCCACAAACTCCGCATTACATGGGCATTGCACAACCAGGTGTGCTACAGCGACGGTTACCAGTCCGGCCACTATCTCTGATATTTATCTGTACTAGATCTAGCCAGCGCCCCACAGGGCCGTGGTGGGCGCATGTGGAACATCATGTTTTGCAAGATGAGTTCACGTAACACGCGAACGTAGGAGTGTCCACGCGGCGAATAAGCCCTTTTGTGTAACCTATGACATCAAGGTTGCCAGATTTGAGACACTTTGTTTATCGGTGTCTAGTTGTGAAAAACTTTTCCCTCAACATCGCTTGGAGTACAGGACTTTTTAGACAAAGTTGTTTTTATAAATATTAGTGGCGTTTGTTCCTCAATTATTTTTGTTTGTTTGTTTTGAGAATGCGTAACATTGCACGATTTTTATGTGAAGCTAAACATGAATCGATTAGGACACGCCTGATTTGCTCCTTAGCGACACGAGGGAAAATATTCGTGATTATTTCATACAAGTTTTCTTTTGCCGCACATTTTTTCTGTAATATCACTTACGATAAGGAATGCCCAGCCACAAACTCTACAATCCATCTACGGAATGATCACATTTAGCTTCTCGAAAAATCACCTGTTTCGGATAGCATAATTCGTGTCCTTGAGCAGGATTATTCGAAAAGGCGGTCATTACTAGCACCACGAAAAATCTAAACACATTTATCTAATTAACAAAGTTGCACTAATCGACTTACTATTATTTTTTACCATGCGGCACATATTGCATTTTCGAATTATAGCCGGGGAGTTTGCAAGACGTATTAAATGAATATCGACGATTAGACCAGTTTCGAGATATCGATACACACGTTCATTGAAAAGGCCAGAACAGTCATCCCGACGAGGACAATGGCGAAGAGAATCGCGCACAAGCTGTTTGCTACGCTCTGGGTTACGCAGGGACACTCTCATTATGATTTATCGTGTGTATGTTTGAACCATATTGCAATTCGAGTGTGTTTTATTCTCTGGTGGACCAGCATACAAGATTAACCCCCTCGTTCTTCTACAGGGAGATGTTCTGCGGATTTGTCTTCGTGTGCCAAAATGTTTTACTAATTATGCATTATATCTTGAAGCCCAATTAATCGCACTTGTTTGCAGATTCCGCATTCTTAAGAGTAACAAACCTACTTAAACATTTATACGCCTTGATTGAGACGATCGCAGTACGTATTTATTAGGGAAAGATATCCGTTCTTTAAAGAAGCATGGTCCCGTCCGTACAATGCGCAGATTCTTTTTGTTCCAGCACAACTAGAACCATTAAAAGATAACATAGGCAACATCATTTCCCTTGAAAAACCCGTGAATTCTATTAGAATTGAATTTGATAACATATTTCCTTTCAATGCTAAACTCCTGCCAACAATAAATATCTAAAAGTATTATTGCAAGATAATTTAGCGCAATTGAAAATCAACAGTAGTCGACCACCAGTGAACGCTCAAGAGAAGCTCCTACTCCCATGGATGGCCATGGATGCAGAGCCTATTGCCGGCCCTTCTAGCCAGAGCTCTACATTGACAAGTTCCTCAAGGAATAGAGGCACCTGGTCCAGCACCAGCGAAGGCAGGTGTCTACTCAATCACAGGTGAGGACTCATCCGATGACAGCTTCGTGTCGGTGAGGATCCGAAGGGCTAAAAGGAGGCTTATCAAGGCGTCGTCACTAGCGAGTACGTCAACCATGCAGGCAGGCAGTGAACGCTGGCCGCACACCATCCTCTTCATGCCAATGGATCACTCGCTATGATTGCTCAGTGGCTATGGTGTTAGGCTGCTGAGCACGAGGTCGCGGGATCGAATCCCTGCCACGGCGGCCGCATTTCGATGGGGGCGAAAACGCCCGTGTACTTAGATTTAGGTGGACGTTAAAGAGCCCCAGGTGGTCTAAATTTCCGGAGTCCTCCACTACGGCGTGCCTCATAATCAGAAAGTGGTTTTGGCACGTAAAACCCCACAATTTTTTTTATGCCAATGGATTCTTCCGTCAACCTTCGAGTATTGAACACGCAAGCTCTCTCTGTTTTTCTTGAGGGAAAGGCGCCAAACGAAATCAAGGAAGTCCGGCTGAACACACGAAAGAATGTTCTAGCTGTCGACACAGCCCATGGAACCACGCTGGAGACGCTACGACAGATAACAGCTTTGGCCAACATAAAAGTACGACTGGTCATACCTATGGATGGGGCCTGCACTGCAGGTGCGATCTACGATGTTGACTTGGCAATCTCGAATTCGGACTTGCCAATTCTGATAAAACCGGCACACGAAGGGGTGGTCATCATGCACGTATGCCGATTCGAAAACAGCCGTTGTGTGAAGACAGTGTTCAAGGGGGATTCCATCCTTTCGCACGTAAAGGTCGGTCATTTCCGACATGTCGTACGGCGATTTGTCCCAAAGCCGCTTCAATGCCACAAGTGCTTCAGGATCTGGCATGTTAAGGGCGCCTGCGCAACCTTCACAATGTGCCTCCGGTGCGCGGAGTCACACACGGTAGATGTCTGCCGTGCAACAAACTTTAGGTGTGGCAACTATGAAGGTACCCATGAAGCGACATCTAAAGAATGTCCAAGAATCAAAAATGAGTTCGAAGTTCTGAAGCAAATGGCCCGGGATAACTCAACCCATAGACAAGCCTCAGAAAAGGTCCGGCGTCGACGTCGTCATCGACGCAAACGCTCAAGACAGAGTGGAGTTCGTGCACCGCTTGCGCCAACGTCATCATCTTCAATTAGAACGCCCGAGAGCACAAGGAGGCCTCAGACGAAAAAGGCTGCACCCGTGGAAGAGTGGCCTGCGCTCGCAAGCTCTCAGCCTTCAAAAGAGCCTCCACGCTTGATGCTCCCATCGCAGCCCTCTTCTGTTGGTGAGGCTTCAACAGCGGACTGCTGCGATCCATTGTGAATGTCATTAAGGCTATGCTGACAAGCATTGACACCTCATCTGCTCTAAGTGGGCTACAAGTGCTCGACGCGCTGAGCCCCATCCTAGCAAGCCTTGAGTGAAGCCATGATTGACGATCACCAGTCATTTCGTAAGGAGGTAAGAGAAGCGTCGATCCTTCAGTGGAACGCGAGAGGTCTACGATCTCGCATCGCCGATTTTCGTCAATTTGTTCTCACTAACCAATTTCCAATCATTGTGATCTGTGAGCCAAGATTAACACATCCAATAAGACTATCCGGCTACGAGGCAATATTCTCATCAAGCGACAGCAAAAGTAGCAAGGTCGTCGTGTTTATTCGGCATGAACTCACTTACGTCGTCCAACCGGTGCAACCCCATGACGATCAGTATGTGTGCATGAGTGTTAAAAATTGGAAAGTTACCTTTGCCCTCTTGGAGGTCTATCTTTTTTCGTTAAGTCGATTTGACACCAAAAGGCTAGAAGGCATCATAAAAATACACCCTGGTCCGTGGATTATCACCGGGGACTTCAACGCACACCATACCAATTTGGGGAAGCTCAACGGTTAACGCGACGGGATGACGACTAGCTTCATTAGTTTCCCCTAGTTGTCTCTACCTGCTGAGTGACGCGAATACAACATTTCTGCGGGGAATAACGTACAGCAGCTGCCTCGATTTGACTTTCATCTCCCACCACCTCGCACATGATAAGTGGTTTTTGGACATTGAAACACACGGAAGCGACCACATCCCCACTTACCTAAAAATCAAGGGAATGTCTAACATGTATACGTCCACCACGATACGAAGAATACATTGGGCTGTCTTTAAATCCTAGCTTCAAGACGCTTGTCATAAAGGCCTCTCTTGTGGACTTCAACAAGCTATCAAGAAAACTGCACAGACAGCCACGCGCACACTCACGTATTCTCCAAGGTGTTCTGAATCTCACCTGGAAATGGCGCGGCTTCGTACGATTCGCCGTCGTGCTGAAAGAAGATATCGACCCACTAAGTCATTTCAGGATCTAAGAACAGCCCGGTGAATGCAAAAAAAGATACAACGCCGCATGGATAAACTAGAGGCTCAGCGGTGGTCGAAATTATGCGCGTCGCTAGATCCCCGCAAACCGCTGTCTCAAATATGGAGAACTGTGCGAGGTCTAAGTTCTGTTCAGGAACAGCGTTTTCCGTTTAAGACCCTAGCACTATTTCAGCGCCGACAAGACATTGATGTGGCGGAAGACTTCTGTGCTATGGCTGCGGGCCAGCCAACTCGCACAGGTTCGCTTACATTGAACCGTATTCCAGATTCCCGAAATTCCCGCATGGATCTGCCTTTCACGACGCAAGAGCTTGACGCGGCGCTTGCCCTATGTAATCGGTTGTCGTCGCCTGGTCCGGATGACATATCTTACCGTATGCTATGTCACCTTGGTGAACGGGCGCGAAGTGCGCCCCTTAATATCTATAACGAGTCCTGACCGGAGGGCAAAGTTGCTCAAAATTGGAAGATCAGCCGCCTAGTACCGCTTCTTAAGCCTGGCAAGTCTCCCTGAGAGATTACTTCATACCGACCAATTGCGCTGGCAAGTTGTGTTGGGTAGGTAATGGAGCGAATGATCCTCGCAAGACTTGAGTGGTACCAGAGTCCTTCCATGTTTTTTCTGGTCACGAAACTGCCGCCTCAGTTTCATATAGCGCCAGCGCCCGCCGCTAGAGGCGCAACCGTGCATGAGAGGGCATGCGAACGCCGCTACCGCTGTGGTTGTGTGTGGGGCAGCCTCGGTATTCTAGCTTTCTCAACTTCCTCAACGATCGCTTTACTCTCACATAACTATTTTTAACATTGAATATAATTAAATTACTGCCTGAGCGTGTCTTCTGCGATGATATGAGCGCACGGGACGAAAAAAAAAGCCGCTCATAACATGGAGCTTGCGGCGGTCTCAGACCGAAAAAAATAAAGATCTGGAATTTTAAGAGCCAGAACCGCAATTACTAACTCTGTGGATTACGGACATCTCCTGCACCCTTGGAACAGAGATTTTTGCCGAACACGGAAAATTGAAGTGTCCATCACGAAGCTGCGCTGCCGTATACCTGCATTGAACTTCTACCTCCACAGGTCTGGTCTGGTCCCCTCACCATTATGCTCATTCTGTGGCGAAGCGGAGACAATCGATCATTTCTTGTTGTCTTGCAGACATTTTTCTATTATAAGAAAACCACTACTCGAAATCCCGCTTCGCTCTATTGGTCTGACTTTATCAGTGCCTGTGATCCTATCTTTTGGAGCCTCCATTGTTGGGTTCAGCAACAGAAATGTTTGCTTGGCGATCCAAACTTACCTCATTGGAACTAATCGATTTCCATGTTAGATTGATCGTTCTCCCTCCCAACCATAGCTTTCTTTTATTTCTTATCTTTTATTAATTATTATTGTTATTATTATTATTATCTTATACCCGGTTTTCATCTGCTTATTTCTTTTTTTCTCCAAACACAAAACGTTTACTTTTAAACTCACACGCCCAAATTGTTAGCTCCCTTGTTATCATTATTATTTTAGGCACCTAATTAAACCACCCGATTCTTGGCCAATCCCCCACTGTGGGTATGTGCCACGGCCACTCAGGACAACAACAACAACAACAACAACAACCGCGATACGATTATGAGGCACGCCGTAGTAGGGGCTCGGGATTAGTTTTGATCACCTGGGATCCTTTAAAATGCACATAAATTTAAATAAACGGGTGTTTTGCATTTCGCCCCCGTCGAAATGCGTCCGCTGTACACGGCCGGGCGGTCTCGGTCCGGATTGCTTCGTCATCACCGTTCGCCTCAACGCTTCGGTGGGCTCCGCTTTTTAATATTTGCCTTAAATTAAACACCGCGCATTCGCAACAAAACGCCAGTGGTCCCACTTATCACCAGATGAGTAAGCGCCAATTCTCCGTTGCGCATAGCGCCAGATTGTTCGCCGAGCACAGCTGTTCAGTTTCTGTTAAACTGTGGCAGAGAAGGACTCTGTGGGCAGAATCTTATAACGAGATCAAAAAAATGAAATTGCTATTGCAAAGGGCTGCTACCGTAGAATACTTAATGACAAAGAAAAGGGAACTGAGCTGCTCCATGCGCTTAAGATTTCTTGCGAAGCGATGCCATTTCTGAATAAGATTTAGGTAGAATTAATGCAAGACGAACTTCGCTACTAAATGTCTTTGGTGCGGCTTTTAACAACGGATTAAGGCGAACCTGAAGTGTTAGGACCTGCACAGTTGAAACTAGCTGTAATTAGGCAATTGCCTTAGCAAGCAGTCGTTTAGAAGCGTCAGTAAGCCCAGCACTTATTCACGCTGCTCGTGGTTTCGACGCAGAAACGACGAGACTAGGTATTTTGTTCTTAATTCGCAACTATTTACAATATGTTAAAATGTTGCAATCACCGGTCCTAATATTTTTATCATGGTCGAAAAATGAAAAAAAAACTTTATAATTTGATTAAGAAAAGAAATAAAACGTGTTGGTGCAAAAACAAAATACAAGCACGATCATTTATTTACCATGTAAAATAAGCGGAGCGAAATACAGATAGCACAGAGGCGTCCGGTCATAAATGGTCCACCATTCACTATGCAAGAAGTTTGTTAAAAGCATGACAAAATACGCATAAAGAATTAAGATCAAACGTGAGAGGTATGCATTGGGAGGCAGAAAACAAACACCAGCAAACGAATGGCAATAAGTACAGAATGCATAGTCGATTGTTTCTATAAACAAGAAAGTGTAAAGCATAAGCATTTCATAACACACGGCTAAAGAACTCTCAAACGAACACATGTAGCCACATCACAAATAGAACAGTTTTTTTTAAATGGCTTGTTAAAGATACCACCTTTCTTCTTCTTCAGCTGTTACTTAAACATGCAAACAAAACTTGCTCAGCAAATCACAATACAAATGTAGCTAACAGTGTGCTAATAACCTTCTTACTCATAGCACCTTATAGACTTAAAAGTACGTGCAATTGAAGAATTGTAGCCCACCAATAGCCAAGACTAAAGGACAATGGAAAATAAAACAATGCATATTATTCTGTTTTAACACTTGCATTTAAAGGAATTCTAATGCTATACATTTCATAGATGGTCGGGGTAAGGGCGCTATTCCTGTGAACTACTCTATCTTGGTATAACACAAATTGAGGTTGCAACAAAGCATAAAGCAAATGTGTTTTGTCATCAATGCCCTGATCAGATCTCACAACACCCTTATTCTCCTGCATCATCAGCATCGCAATTTTTTGTAAGTGGTCACCTTTACACGATAATCGTGATACCTACTGCGTCCCTTTAACTGGTACCGCTTCAACTGGTTGGTTTCCTACCACCCCCTGCTGGACATGAAGCTCGCCCCTTTGCTGTGACGATGTCCGAGGCGTCAAAGTGTTTCGCGCTCACACGTGTATACTTCGAATCGAAATTAAAACCGCCACTTCCCTGCCGCGGTATGGCCCGCTTCCATTTCTCGCGCTGCTCCTTGTTATTAGGTAAACAGAACAACGACACGTTTTCAGTCGTGCCCTTGTTGCCGGAACGGCACCCAGGCACGCAACACGTGTTCGGCATCGTTGTCCCACCCCACCACTTCAACCAAACAGCCCATCACTCGAAAAAATGCACAGCACACGCACAGAACGCACCCGATCAGTCAGCTCGCCTCGCACTGCGTACGCATTTCGGTACGCGAACGATGCCCTCTGTGGCACAGTGGCGCCGCGTCGCGGCACCTTTGGGCAGTATATGAACCTCTCCCATAGAGTGACGGCGGAGTTTCGTGACCAGAAAAACATGGAAGGACTCTGGTGGTACCTTGAACATTACAAAATCTACCCGAACGCCATGACTGGCTTTCGACGTCACCGATGTTTTATCGACAACGTTATCTATCTGGTAACCTATGTTCAACACCAAAATACGTGTAAGAGATTATCTGTCGCAATGTTCGTAGATATAAAGGGAGCCTACGACAACGTTCTTCATGACGCCATACTTGAAGCATTGCAATCGGTGGGCCTAGGCGGTCCATTATATCGTTGGACACGCAGTTATTTACATCTATAGGCGGACTCTATTAACATTGAAGCTGGCCCAACCTCGCAATATATACGCACACAAGGTGGTGTCTTGAGCCCCACGCTTTTCAACCTTGTACTCATTGGTCTCGTGGAACGACTTCCGGACACAGTGAAAATATCTATGTGTGCCGACGACATCTGCGTCTGGGCATCTGGTGTGGCACGGCCGCAAGCACGCGCAAGGCTTCAAAAAGCTGCGACGTCAACATCGGCGTACTTAAATGAACAAGGCCTCAAGACCTCGCCAGACAAATACGCATCGGTCGCGTTTAGCCTAAAGCCAATGACATCATACGATGTCTCTATCGACGGTCAAAGCATACCTTATGTCAGGACGCACCAATATTTAGGCGTAAATATTGACCGTGACCTCCACTGGAGTCCTCATGTGGCCTACCTAAAGAAGCGCCTGACGGATATTTCTAATATGTTTAGGTTTCTTGGGGGAAAGGTCTGGCTTACGTCATTACATGCAATTATGCAACTATACAGGAGGCTCTTCCTTGGGTAATTGCGATACAGCTTGCCTGAGCTGACCAACACCTGCAGAAGTAATATCCGTACACTCAAAAGCGTCCAGGCCCAGGCACTTAGAGTGTCTTGGATTGCCGCGGTGCTCGTCAACAGCTGAAACAATTTCCATTGCACACGATTTCCCAACCAAGACCCATAAAGTTATGGAAGCGCTCAGAGCACACTTAAAACGCCTTGCTCGAGCCCCTGCCCATCATCTAGCCTCATTGCCAGAGGATTGATCACGTGCCTCCTTTTGTGAAACAGTTCTGCCCTTTCGTGCTTAGCTTCCATCAGGTTATACAGCTCCAGCGAAAGTTCCGTTTCCCCCATGGTGCTTGGCTCAAGCAAAGGTTCGACTAATGGTACCAGGAATACGAACAAAAGCCCAACTCTCGTCTCCCGCACTAAAGCAGCTTTCCCTGCTCTTGCTGTACGAGACATACAACGAGCATCATCATCAATATACTGACCCTTCAACCACGGTGAATGGGTCTGCAGGATCGGTGATCTTTCCTAGGAAACCCTCCACCATAAAGGTTCGACTGCCGCGGAGCTTGCTACTATTCGTTGTGCACTTCGTGTAATTTCTGATGAACTGCCCAATAAATGGGGCACGTTGGTTGATTCCGAGGCAGCTCTTCATTGTTTGGTTTCTGCCTTACGCCGAGGACCCTACGAACAACTAGTTCTAGAAATCAGACTGTTCTTCACCACCTCGTCGAGCAAGGACACGACATCACGTTACAGTGGATTCCAAGCCACTGTGGCATAATGAGCAGTGAACATGCCGACTGAGCAGCACGATCTGCACATGAGGAGGACTTGCAAGGCTCCATTCAATTCTCAAGAAAAGACGCTGCAATGAAAATTCATGGGCTTGCAAATGAAGCCATCAGAACTTTATGGAACACACCAAGCTTGAAGCACACACGTCTACACCGAGTGGACCCATCCCTTCGACTGCAACCTCGATCTGGACTCTCTCGGCTCGAGACAGCAGTACTTTGCCGACTGTGGCTTGGTGTTGCTTACACAAGATATTTCGCCTTCCGAGTCGGTATGGACGACAGCGCGGCTTGCTGTCACTGCCGCAGCGAGGAGACTATCGAACATGTACTTTGCCACTGTCCTCAATACTGCGCGTTCCGGCTGTCACTAGCGACCGCGTTTGCACGCCTTGACGATAGGCCACTTTCAGAACAGTCAGTCTTGGAATTCCGACATGAACTGTCGATGCAGCGAAAGTCGGTCAAGGCTCTGTTGACCTTTTTACGTGACAGTGGCCTATTAGAAAGACTATAATGATCCCATTCCGTCCCTTTTCATATCTTTTTCACGCTTTTATTTTTTTCATGCTCTTCTTTCCGTCTTTACATCCCTTCCCTTCCCCTATTGCAAGGTAGCAAACCGCAGGTAATAACTCTGGTTAATCGCCTGCCTTTCTCTCATCTGCATCTCTCTCTCAACAATATAAGAGCGACGAATCTGTCAAAGTGTGAAGAGAAAGCGGGTGTAGGCATTTTTATGAGGTGCCATCCTGGTTGTACTCCATTCGACCTTGCGATTTTACACGTATATTTCATGCAGAATTATTAGCAATTACTTTAGCTCTTTAAAAACTTCCTGCAGATTGTTTGACAGCTGCAATAGAGATGGATTCTCTGTCAGTGTGCACAGCACTCCTCTTATCCTCAGACAGTACCGTTTTGAACGAACTAGAAGCATTAATCTCTTCGACCTTACGTCTAGTGCGCTTGGTATCGATACCAGGTCACCGTGGTCTGTTCTTAAATGAAATGGCCGACGCACTTGCACGCACATCCCTAGATGGACTAGTAACGTATTTTCTGCCAACTATCTCTTTTACTATCTAAAACTACCTCGTTTAAAATACTCTGTGAAACCGACATTCCAAATAATAGACTTAAACCATTTGGTTTACCTTTGGAACGATTAGTAGTGGCCCACGTATAAACTTAAAATCTCCCTCAGAAAATTGCCATGCGCTATTCCACCCCTAAATTTTTATCTACACAGGTGTGTTCTGACGCTGTCCCCTGTATGTCATTTCTGCAAAGAACCTGAAGCCATCGGATGGATGAGAAAACTTTATTTAAATCCATCGGAACGTGCAATAGCACATAGCGGGCCGCTCCCATGTCGGGACAGAAAAACCTAGCCTTTCCGACACGTCGCGGCTCCGTTGGACTACCCATAGTTGGGTTTCAAAGTCGGGACTGCGTAGGGCAGCCTCCCTCTTGGATGACGTACGTCTTCGTCGCCCCGTAAGGCAGGGCACCGCCAGAGCATGTGATCTAGGTTGGCAAAGTCTGAGCAAAGCGTGCAAGTGTTTGATGTTTGAATTTCGGAATAGATCCGGCGTTAGAGAGCGGGGCTAGGATATTCCCTGTCCTGCAAGAGTCTGAGTGCCAATGCCTGAGGCCTGTTCAACTTACTGTGTGGCGGCGGATACTTCCGCCTCCCCAGATAAAAGTACTTTGTGAATTCGTTGTACGAGGCATAGGGATCCCTATTATCCGGAACCTCAGCGCCGCGCCACCCTACAGCTACGCGGTCGATGACTCCTCACCCTGCTCTGTGGGCCGATTGGTTGAGGTTGGACGGGACGCCCCTGATCTGTCCCATGTGAGCGGGGAACCAGGCGGTCGTGTGTTGCTTGATTTCCTTGTCCCGTAGGATCCGCAAAACCGGTTTCGATTCGATGCCCTTGGCGAATGCTCGGACGGCCGATCTCGAGTCGCTGTATATCATTTTTCTACCATCGTTCAGTAGGGCCAACGCTATTGCGGCCTGTTTCATGACTTCGGCCGCCGTCGTCCGGACCGTCGGAGTTCTCCCTTCTTGATCGACGCTGACTGTAGCGAACGCCTTTCCGTCAGGGTACCGGGCTGCATGGACGGAACAGCAACTCCGGGTGCTTGCGCCGACATCTTCTGGGAGGGCTTTAGCCCTAGCCCACGTTGTACTCGGGCTGGACATTCCGATGAATGGGGGTAACGGTAATGCGCTCTCGGTGCTCTCGAGGTACGCTGTAGAAACTGGTATAGATCTCCGTTAAGGGAACTCCAAGCTCTTTCACGATGTTCCTTCCGGCACTGGTGGTAGACAGTCTGGTAAACTGCGCCCTCTTCTATGACTCCGCTATCTCATCTAGCGTGTTGTGCATGCCGAGGTGGAGCAGTCGCTCTGACCTCGTGTACATGGGAAGCCCGAGGGCTCTCTTGACCGCCTTTCTGATGAACGCCTTCAGCTTGTCCAGTTCCGACCGCTGCCAGTTGTGCATGGGCGCGACGTAGGTAAAGTGACAAATCACGAAAGCATGAACCAGTTCGATGAGGTTGTCCTCGCTGAGTCCTTGCTGCTAGTTGGTAACCCTTCTTATCAACCTGATGGCATTATCCATTGGCGAGCTTCCGTACCGTCTGGTTATAGGAGCCGCTCGATTCGATCGTCATACCCAGAACCCCGAAAGACTCCATCCTGGGGATGAGGCAGTTCTCACTCGTCCTTCGAGTGATGTCGATGTCTTCTACAGGCCTCCAACTTTTCGGTTCGAGGCCCCTGCACTTGGGCCTGTATAGTAGTAGCTCTGATTTCCGCGGCGAGCATTTGAGACCGGTCGGTCTCAGGAAGCCATCGAGATCTCCTGTGACCTCAATGGCTTCTTGAAGCGCCGCCTCTAAGGGTCCGTCGCTACCACCGGTGCACCCCATGGTGATGTCGTCTGCATATGTCGTGTGCTTAATGCCGTCGACCTCCGAGAGTTTCTTCGATAGACCAATCATGGTGAGGTTAAGAGGGCCGGGACTGACGCTGTGACATCCCTTTAAAGCCTGACGCGAGGTCTCCTGCTCGGAGGATGGCTTCTCTGTTCGCCAGGAGAGATCTCGTGTAGTCATGAAAGTGCTTGCCCAAGCCAATGCTCGAGATTGTTCCCAAGACAAAGCAATGGAAGATGTTGTCTAAGGCCTTTTCCAAGCACAGGCGAATAATGACTCTCGTGTCTCTCGTGTTGTGACCGATGACCTTATCCTTGATTTGGGTCATGGCGTCTTGCATCGAAAGACCCGCTATGAAGCCTATCATGCTTCGCGGATAGGCGTCCTTGTCTTCCAAGTACCGGGAGACCCTATTCTGGATTGCTTGCTCGGCCACCTTGCCCACACCCGGAGTAAGCGAGATGGGCCTGAGATTGCCGAGACTGGGCGGCTTGCCGGGCTTGCGAATGAGGATGGTGGTGGCCCTCTTCCACATTCCCGGAACTTTGCCGCTGCTCCATGCTTGGTTGTCGATTTCGGTCGAGGGCCTTGAACAAAATCCCGAACATTAACCACGTGATCTACGCGGATGACATCACCATATGGTGCTCCAGCGGATGTGAGGGTTAGGTCGAGGATGCTTTGCAAGAAGCCATTGATGTGACGGAGCGGTATCTTATCCCCACCGGGCTAAGGTGCTCACCCGCTAAATCCGAGCTCTTGCTCCACAATAAGAGGCCCAGAGGTGGTTCACACCGGTCCTGGAAGCCAGCAACAGAGAGCCACATTACATTATTCACCGGTAAGGGCTCCCCAGTGCCGCGGGTAGACACTATCAGGGTCCTAAGAATTTTTATCGAGTCGAACGGGGCCAATGGAGCCGTCCTCAAACGCATTTGTTCCAAGACCGAAAGCGTCCTCGGCCTGATCCGAAGAATCGCCAACAGGTACCGCGGAATGAGGGGAGACAATCTGATCCGGATTATCCACGCCTTCGTGTTATGCCACATTGCTTATTCAGGGGCTATGCACAACTGGCTCGTATCGGAGCGCAACAAGATCAATGCCCTAATCAGAAGAGTCTTCAAGCTTGCCCTCGGCCTTCCCATCCGAACGCACACAAAAGACCTCCTCAATTTGGGAATTCACAACACGTTCGAAGAAATCGTTGAAGTCCAAGAATTTTCCCATTTTGTCAGACTCTCCGGTACCCCAGCGAGCCGAGCCATACTTGGCAAGCTGGGACGCAACCCCACGGTCGTCAGTCTCTATGCTGTGAAGGTGCCCAACGACGTAAGATCCAAGATTTACATACACCGGATGCCACGAAATATGCATCCCACCTACAACGAAGGACGAAGACGAGCCAGTGGTAAAGCTCTGCTCGCCAGTGCCCGCTTGAACAACGACCGAACATGCTTCGTAGGCGCTGCTTCGTACGTTCAAGAAGAGGCCTTCTCCTCAGTGGTCATCGACTGTGATTCTAAAATCCTTAGCTGCACTACCATCCGCATTTCTAATTCCAGCGTTGCAGAGCAGGTTGCTATTGCTCTTGCAATGACGGACAGTGTACATGACGCGATTTATTCGGATTCCAAGGCCGCTGTCAGGGCCTTTCAGATGGGAATGGTGGCTCCCCAGGCCCTAAGCATCATCCAAAGTGCCAAAGACATGAAACATCACTCTTTGGCCTGGTTCCCTGCGCACCTTGGAACCATTGAGGGTGCCTCGATCCACCCCAACGAGGAGGCGCACTCGGCTGCACGAGGTTTGACTGACCGTGCGCTAGGCAATGCGTCCTCTCCTGGGCGACCCGAGCCTCTCT
This sequence comes from Dermacentor albipictus, assembly GCF_038994185.2. Taxonomy (NCBI): domain Eukaryota; kingdom Metazoa; phylum Arthropoda; class Arachnida; order Ixodida; family Ixodidae; genus Dermacentor; species Dermacentor albipictus. Next base: position 56,948,893 of record NC_091827.1, on the reverse strand, counting down.
GCTCGTACAACAAAATCTGCAAATATAATTATCTGTCAAGAAGACTCCTACCTTTACCGCACTCCTCGCTGTGGAGGGCCCAGGCAGTCACTCTCAGACTTCTGCAAACAAGCACTTACCCGAGCCCCGCGGCGCTGCACACAATGTACCCCGAACGGTTCCCAAGCCCGGACTGCCCTCTGCGTGGTGATTATGCGGACTTCGAACATGTCCTTGGGGCTGCGCCTCTGCAGGTCCCCCTTTCACCCAAGAGGAAATGATGAAGCTAACTAGGGCCCAGGATCAGACCTCTTAAATCCTGGCAGTCCAGAGGGCTCGCGAGGGGGCCATCAGGTTTCACCTGATGGTCCCCGAGTGGGCCTAGCTAGGTGACGTGGAGTCTGCTTAGGTCCATAGTGGACCAAATAAAATTGTTACGCTCGCTCACTCACTCACTCACTCACATTTGGGGCAACTACATTAGGGTTCAGCCACAAGAACGTATGCAGGGTCACATGCGAGTTACTTGGTGACACAGGGAGAATACCGAGTTAATTTACTGATTTATTGTTTATTATTTTACAAAATTTCAATTTACATTAATTTATTGATTTATTGCTTATTAATTAGCAAGATACCTTTTAAATTGATTACAATTTATTACCTTCTAGCTTGCTCTCAATTTAAAAACACACATTTACCAATAACCGTTTTCCGTGTAACCACCGGCTTCTCGGCCAATTCCCCGTAGTGGGAACACGCCATGGTATTGGGGGCGACCTCCACCACTAGAAAAGCTGGCGCCACCGTCGGCGTGACGTGGCATGAGGGATGACGGGGACACAGCGGTCGCGTCGGCTGCTTCGGAAGCGCCGAAGCGAGCTGAAAACAAACGTTTAAAGTGGTGAGGGTCTACCGCTTTGGGTGTCTGCTTGACAACATTTGAAAGTCCTATAACAGGAAGTGGCTGCCTTTGGAGGCGTGCAGCATGTTAGGCTACTGATCGGTGCCGCAGTGCCGGACGTACGCAACGGAGCCTGGTGTCAGCCTTATTCACCCGTAGCCGCAGGGCGAGGAGCTGCGTGAAACTTGGCTGGCGAAACTTAGAACCGGCAGACAGCCACCGGCTGCAACTCGGGTATGCAGTAGCACAGACGCGAGGAAGATTTCTGCTAAGGCGCCGGGACTGCGCGATGTTCGTTGAGTAGCAGAAAACGCGCACTGAGACGCTCGCTCGCGCCCGCTTCCCGGCTAATGTCACGACGGTTTGTTCTATGAACTTGACGATGCTAGATACTGGCAAGTTCACTGGAACGGAAAGGGAGCGGTAAGAAGCACATTAAAAAAAGACATGGCATTTGGTCATCTTTGTGTTTTGAATTAATGCACTGGATTACGAAAAAGAAGCAGAGGGAAATCGCACGCTGAGAAGACCGATAAACATACAGTGCGACGCAACTTGAGAAATAACGTTGAAATGTCCAAGTATTTAGAAGACAAAAAAGAGAGGTTGAATCATCGCGACGGTACATCACAGTCGCCGTATAGCTAGGCGTCGAAGTCTCCATAACTAAATTATTTTTGAACAGTTCTGATAGTGTCCACGCAACAATGGTTGCCAGTGTACTGTCAAACGCTCATATGCTGTGGCCTAAAGCTCACGGCACGGTGCGAAAACGCGCCCACAGCGAAAGCAAAGCATCGTGCGCGGACATGCATGAAGGCGCGCAGTCATTCGCTGCGAACCCGTGCGATCACTGCATTGAGGCGTCATTCTGTTATGATCCATTTGTTTATCCGGACAACCCGCTCTAAGAACATATTCCACACAGTTTACTCTCAGCGTTTGCCTACCTTTCACGCAAGAAGCCGGTTCGGGAGACTCCATCGCGGCGACCGCGCGCAGTGCCGTTCACTGTACGTATACGGCAAAGAGATAGCGTCTGTAAACGATTCTGTGCTTTCAGTTTGCCCAAGATTATTATATCAACAGCCGAACTTCCCTCGTTTTGAGAGTACCTACATAAATGTCCAGAAGGGCTGCCGCGTGATGTTTTTATTGAGCGCCGTAAGCGAAACATATGAGGAGCGCACCGCGTGATCTCTCTTACTACGCAAGGGAGGCGCTTCCGACAGATGGCGACTCCATAACTCCTCACCCTCAATAGGAAGCAAGCAAGCAAGCGAGGTAGACGGGCCAGCGCTGCCATCGGCTGTGTGAATCCGCTGTAAATCTAGCTCGGTGGAATAATAAAGTTTTCAATCGATCTAAAAAAATACGAATTCACCCTTTCATTAATCTAATACTGCGTGTAACTGAGTGCTGCCCTTGCACATTGCATTGATAATTGTGGGCCTGTTTCGGAAATTTGTGTGTGTGTGTGTGTGTGGGTGGGTGTTTGTGTGTGTGTGTGTGTGTGTTTGTGTGTGTGTTTGTGTTTGTGTTTGTGTGTGTGTTTGTGTTTGTGTGTGTGTGTGTGTGTGTGTGTGTGTGTGTGTGTGTGTGTGTGTGTGTGTGTGTGTGTGTGTGTGCGTGCGTGCGTGCGCGCGTGCGCGCGCGCGCGCGCGCGCGCGTTTGTCTTCCCGATGCATCTGCGTGCATTTATTTTAGTCGTTTAACTGTGAATGTTCGGCGTGAATAATTACTTGCGCAGGCGTTCGCAAACCAGCGGGGCCTCCAGCTCATTGAGACCAGCGCAAAGGAGGGCACCAACGTGGAGCTGGCGTTTGAGTTGATTGCGGAAGATATTATGCAGCGTTCGCCTCCGTCGGTCACAGAAACTGGCCCACGCAACGACGTGGTCATTCTCCATAGAACTCCGCCTGCCAACGACCGAGGCGGGTTTAACCGCTGTTGGTTGTCTTTCAAAGGTTTATTTACACGGAGGTAGTAAAGATACGTCACACGTACACGTGAACATTTAATAAAGGAACACTAAAGGCAGAAAATGAGTCGACGTTGCCTCCTTTAATACCATTCCAGAAACCATGCAACGCTTGTTTCGGGCCAAGACTTAGTTTACGGGGAAATTGCATCTAAAGGGTCCGAATACCTTTTCTGAAATTCAAATATCCCGCCACCGAACCGGGGGGTGGTGACGTTGCATAAGCTGTCATCAGCCTTTGATGCTTTCGGTGAATAAAACGGCGCCCGACAGACAGCGGTACCGAGCCAAGTCAGAGCAGCGGATTCTCCGCTGCAGCTGCTTTTTGGTGAAGTGGCGTAGACCGTTCGGGCATACCGCGTCATCACATGGAAGTTTAATTCTCACCTACTTGTACTTTGTATGAGTTTCGCGTTCCAGCAAAACGATCGCAGCCTTACGCGATAACTGAAACGTGAAAGCGCGGGCGGCGCCGAGTCGAGCGACAACGAAAGCTTTCGACCGCCCTCCTAGTTGCCAAGGGTAATATCAAAGGTTAATTTTTTTTTTGTAAAAATGAAATAGAACTGGACAATTTGCTTTTTATTTCGTCTTATAATACAATACAAGGATGTTTTGTGCAACGAGAGGTTGAGTATTAGTTACAGAACTTAACTGAGGAGTGCTTTCGTCATAGGGCAAGTATTTGACTGTACCGAGGCGTTCTCTAATCATGTTCTGCATTTACCTCAATTTCTCGATTATTAAGGCTCTGTTCCCGATAATATTGACGCCTTAGAGATTCTCAAGCACTAATCTATTACTTTAGCTTGACTTAATATTTGCTTTTAGTGTCCCTTTAAACATCTTCCCGAAAATACGAGGGATCCGCTGAGAGCATATCATATTGACCGCAAATGAATATGGGGACAGCGGAAGAGAACACAAAAGCGACACGGGCGGTAACTTTCAACTGGTTTATTCGCGGCGACTCGCGGCAATATATAGACAAATAGAACATGCACGGAACGCAGCAACAAGGACACTTATCAGCCTAACGGGGCAACCAACTATTAAAAAAAAGTATATCTCCGATTGAAACAACCTAATGGAAGTATCACTAACACAGTTGGCCTTTCTTTTTTATGTGATATGCCTCCATCAGTTCACGTGCAGTGTGGTCCTTGCTTCGCCCCAGAATCTTTATCTCCTTAAAAACTGGTGCACAGGGGCAGGCATTGCAGTGCGAAGGCAAGTGCGCCCATTCATCTTTCGTTAACTTTTGTTCATGTTCCCCGGCTCGATCATTCAAGCACCGCCCCGTCCCGTCTGCCCTATGTAAGACTTGCCACACGTCAGGGGAATTCTTCACATCACCCCCAGAGCGGCAAAACAGGCATTGAACTGTGCATCATACACGCATACAGCATACCTGATGAACCCTCATCCGAGCAGTGGGGGGCCGTGCTGACTAGCTCAGACCCTCGTGACCAGCAGCAACTGGTGCGTCGGGCCCGGTAGACAGAAAGAGGTGCAGGATCCCTGCACTGAGGGCGCCTTCCCGCACGAGCCAAAAGACACCTGCTTGTCTTTTTTTTTCAATAAATGTTCTTTTCCTCCTCCTCCTTGTCACCATCACATGTGCAAAGTGGGATTTTGCGCACAGTAGGGAGAATCCCCCAGAGCTTAAGGGCAACCCCAGCCCGCTTTCCCAGAACTGACAATCGGAGCTAACCGAGCAAAAGGGAGCTCATTTGCCACTGGGAATATGCCACTCTACAATTACGAAAACGATCCTTTAATTATTTCCGAGGCTGGGCGGAACCAAACCCACGTTAAAAGACTTTCTCAGGGACAGCGATTCGACGCTTTAGCAGGTGGCGCCACAAATGCACTTAGCATTTGCCACTTTTCAACGAACGTCTTTCACGTTAGCGTATTAGCGAGCTCGCGACAAGGGAGGTCAACGCTAATGATAAGCCAGTCGCCAGTATTCCGTATATGCGCACCTTGTCTCACCACATGAAAAAGGCGGGTAGCAGATTCGGCATAGAAGTAGCCTTCTTGGCAAGAAACAAACTGGACGCATCTGCACAGCGATAGGAAGAAAGGTTGAAGTTAATACACAGAATTGGGAGTAATTGTGATGTCAAACACCCTGACGGGTCGGTGGACTGTGGAAAGGGTGTAGTGTATCACATTCCCCTGTGCTGCGGGAAATGGTACATCGGCCAAACAGGACGGTGCTTGAATAAGCGATTATTGGACCCCAATGCATTTTTTGAAAGGGCGGCCGCCGTCTAATCTGTCACTGCATTGTAAAGAATGTAAGTGCAAACCGTTGCTAAGAGAAACCGAGTCGCTGTCAAGACACAGAGATAGGATAGCGAGGGCGATTGCTGAAACATTGTTTATTGATAAGTCCGGTGACATGTGCGTGGCGAGGCCATCAGCGCGAGTCTGCACGAACTAGAAATTGGTTATTTAACCACTAATTTTTAAGATGCTACACGTGTTTATGCCAGGGTGTACATTTTTCTTGTTTTTCAAAACGAACCATTGTTGCTAGTCTGCGTTCGTCTGTGTTTTCTACCTCGTCCCTGCTCGTTCGCGCCATTCTTCTTTGAGTATGGATTACTAACACGTTCAACAGTTGGTACTTTACCTCCAGAGTTGGTTATATTACCTATATGCCACCTGCTGAGTACGTTCCATGGTATTCCCATGGGCTCCGTGATAGGCCGGCGGGCGTTGCAATCTGGGTGGCCATAGTATCACTTTTATGATTACGACAGCTGCCGCGAAGCGGCCGTTGGCGTGCCAATGTGCTCGGTACAAATAATGAGAGAGATTTTACATTCAAAATCGAGATCGAGATCAAATAGGGAAAAGGCTAGATAGCAATAGATGTAGTGAAGTCTGAATAACTCGTGCAGACTATTTGCCCCTGCTCTGTTTCAAAGGGGATGCCACTGAATTTCATCACCATGTGATGCGTCAGTGCCGTGGTTGCAACACCCCACCCGTGGCTCTGTGGTACTTACAATGGTTGTAAATGTAATGTTGTAGCTTTTTTCGCAGTACTCGCAATATCGGGCGAACGTAATTGGCACATAACCTTTTAATGCGAAAGCATTATTTGTCCCAATATGCTAAAATCAGGTGTAGTCGGTGGCGTGACCGAGCCATGGTACCGAAAATGGCTCATAGCGCGAAGACTAAAAATACGTCAAAAATTCTCTGGTCGACGTCAGATTTCTCAGGGAGTTTTTCTCTAAAGAAAGTAAATGACTTTGGAAAGGAAATTTAGGACTCGCCATACGGTCCGGGGATAAGAGTTAATGGAGAATACCTTAGTAACTTACGATTCGCTGATGACATTGCCTTGCTTAGTAACTCAGGGGACCAATTGCAATGCATACTCGCTGACCTGGATAGGCAAAGCAGAAGGGTGGGTCTGAAAATTCATCTGCAGAAAACTAATGCTTAACAGTTTCGGAAGAGTACAGCAGTTTACGATAGGTATCAATGCACTGGAAGTGGTAAGGGAATACATCTACTTAGGGCAGGTATAGTGACCGCGGATCCGGATCATGACACTGAAATAATCAGCAGAATAAGAATGGGCTGGGGTGCGTTTGGCAGGGATTCTCAGATCAGGAACAGCAGGTTGCCAGTATCCCTCAAGAGAAAAGTGTATAACAGCTGTGTCATACCAGTACTCACGTGCTGGGCATAAACCTGTAGGCTTACGAAAAGGGTTCTACTTAAATTGAGGATGACGCAACGAGCTATGGAAAGAAGAATAATGGGTGTAACGTTAAGGGATAAGAAAAGAGCAGATTGGTTGAGGGAACAAACGCGAGTTCATGACATCTTAGTAGAAATCAAGAAAAATAAATGGGCATGTGCAGGACGTGTAATGAGGAGGGAAGATAACCGACGATTATTAAGGGTTACGGACTGGATTCCAAGGGAAGGGAAGCGTAGCAGGGGGCGGCAGAAAGTTAGGTGGGCGGATGCATGAGATTAAGAAGTTAGCAGGGACGACATGGCTACAATAAGTACATCATCGGGTTAGTTGGAGAAGTATGGGAGAGACCTTTGCCCTGCAGTGGGCGTAACCAGGCTGATGATTATGATAATTATGATGATGATGATCATCATCATCATCATCATCATCATTAGGCTGGGCTCGGGCTTCAAACGGCCTGCCCGGGCAAGGCCCGAGCCGGGCCCCTGCAATGCTCCATTAAACATACCTGGGCTAAAGCGTCTTGTACAGTTTAAACATGCCGTGTGATAACGCATGTCGCATTTTTACTCTTAAGAAATTTGAATAAGCGTGCAATGACCGTCAGGAGCTTTCTTCAGGTAGGTGAACGTGCCTCCAGGAGAGGTGCTCAAGCAAGGATGGTAACTAAGAACCTGTTCGTCCTTCCCTAAGAGACGCTTTCCCCATTGTTGAATGTGACACAAAAAGACATCGACTTCCGGGAAAACGTAACCGGCGTGCGTTCCCTTGTTGAGACCTCAAGCAGTTGCACGTGCGCACCTCAAGACGCGTTATGGATCTGACGTCCAGATGCGGATGTCACCGGGGCACATTGAGAACTGGACTTGGTAGGTATTATACGAGACCAAGATGTACAAAATGCGGGGCCCGAGGCACCACCTTTGCGAACACCGTGGCGCGTGTCGTAGTGAGGTCGAACAATCTTCTCATGTATCAAGAATGACCTCACATGTGTAAATCACTACGGCTACAGCGACACACTGCGCATGCCATGGTCTATCGATTTTAAAGCACGCGAAGCTTCGCGTTTTGAGCAATACAATCGTACATTCCTTTCACGCCAAGAAGCACAGTTAGGAATGTCCGTCTGCAAGACTTTCGATGTAGAACGTAAGCGACTAGATCGATGACATTGTCAATTCAGTGATCGCGACGTCAACTGTAGTTTGTGAATTCGACGCAGCATCTTTTGCGTGCAACATGCTGTCCTTAATTCAGCGGTGGCGTCAGGGGGTGAGGAAGGAGGGGTGGGGGCGGACCAACCTGAGTGCATTCAAATTTTCTAGGACGTGCTGTGCTGCCCACTGACTAGCGCCTCCTAGAACTTGTTGTAGGTGTCTCTGGTGCAGGGAGCTGTGAAACTGAAGTATGTCTAAGAACATTGGCTCGCATCCAAGGGGGATAGGCCAGGGATCAGGAGGCAGGAGGTATAGCTAAGGGAAATTCTTATTTAAAGACGATAAACGCAAAGTAAGAGAAATAAAAAAGGACCCATGATGCAATAACTAGACTAGTATGCGAGCGAGCAGTCAGACTAACTTAAAGGTAAATGTTAAAGAAGGGTGCGATCAAGGAGAAATTAATGTTCGTGAAAAATTTAGAGAAACCAATTCAAGAAAAATGAATGCAGATTTGATATCTAGAATAAAGATACAATAATTAGCAGGGCAATCGTTTTATTTCAGTTAAATAATCAAATACTGCGGAACAAACGTTTCTGTGAGTATAGCCTAGTGTCGAGGCCCCAAATGATGATAATACTGGTATACTTAACCCTAATCCAATTTTGCAGAGTGGAGCTTCGAGTAATACCTTTCTATGGTGTGAATATCGTCTACATGATAAAAAGTAGTGGTCTATTGATTCAATTTCCTTACAAATGTGGCATAGAGGAGACATCGTCAGACCAGCTCTATGTAATGTTACGATCGGCCTGCAGGGGTACTGACCTGCAAACTTTTTCCAGCCCGCCGCAGCTGTTTCAATCGTCCTGCGGGGGTAGCGATCTTCGAAACCTTCCCGGCCTGCTGCGACGAGTCACTTTGGAGAGCCAACAATGCGCCACCTGCGACGCCAGCGAAGTTAACCGACCATGCACCTCCCTCGGAGAATTAGAAACCACAGCAAAGTTAATCAATCAAGCGCCTCCTTCGGAGAGTCGGCGACGCCAGCAAGGCTAGCCACGTTCGGCGGACCGAGCACTGTTACTTGATTTGCTGTCGCCTTCACGGTCTACTTGGAGCAAGAGGACTCCTGGAAAAGGGTGTTTTGCGGTGCTTTCTCACGGGCCCCAGAAATCGACACAGTCAATTGACTACCTGCGGGGTCAGATCTGGAATCAAGAGGCGCCTGTTTGGGTCAAGCGTATCAACCCGTCCACGAGGACTCGCTCACCTCGGTGTGTTCAGTGAAACCAAAGTGCAGAAGTGACTGTGTAAACCCTTCCCCTCAAAGGCGGCTCGACTACGCCTCCAACGACCATTGGACGGTCCGATTGAACGGAGGTTGAACGGCAGTTTTCCCTCACCTACAGTGGCGTAGCCAGAAATTTTGTTCGGGGGGGGCTACGCCACTGGCCCAATATATATATATATATATATATATATATATATATATATATATATATATATATATATATATATATATATATATATAAGTAGCTGCACGTTGCAGCTCAGCCCCTGCCTTAAGAGGAAGCTTTAGCTCGGGTGCTCCTATTTAAATACATGTAGAAGGGGAATTCGTTTTTCCCTGCAACCACTTCACCAAATTTGAGGAGGTTTGTGGCATTTAAAAGAAAAAGTTTAATTCTAGTGACTACTGGTTTCGAATTTTTCATTTCGGAGTTCAACTATTTATTAAAAATTGGCCAAAATTGAAAATTTTCAGGAAACGAAACTATCAAGTTTAAAACTCCGTGACTCAACAATGAAAAATGATATCACAATTCTGTGAATTGCATCTAATAGTACATCTACAGCGGACAAAATAAATATGTTACACATGAATCTCAAAAAAATTTAGTATTGTGGAAATACGGCTTTTGCAGAACCCTTGTACACAACGTAACCAATTAACGTAAGATACAAATTGACACAGCAGACTTGTCCGCTTTGACTGTTATAATAAATGCCGTTTACAGAACCACAATATCTGTTCTTCATGCATAGATATTAGTTTGTAAACGCCATGCTTCTATTTTTTCAAACTTTCGAATTTTCCAAAATATTTTAACCAAAATTCAGGCCCTAAATCGAAGTTCTGTTTCGAACAGACACTAGGATTTAACTTTCTCTGTCAAATGCAACCAATTTCAATAAAAGCGATTAGCAGGATTATCTCAGAAAAGCGTTTCTGCGTTTTACAAGTATTTGAATAGGCCGCGTCGGATTGGGCCCGAGCTAAAGCTTCCTCTTAAACAATTCATCGAGGGATCAAATACATGAATAATAACTGCATTGTCATTGCCAAAGATGCTGCAAACGAATTCTTGAAAGCTACGCTCTGTAAATACAAGTAAAATATGTATTTTTTTCATAAAATATTATACTCGTATGTGCCAAAAATTGTGCCCAACATAATTGACGTCAATGCTTCCATGTTTTTTGTCTATTTATTAAGTAAAGAAAATATCACACAAACTTTAGAACTATATCAGTTCGAAACCAGAAAAGCAGTGCATGCCGCTGATATGAAAAATTAAAAGGCAATGAACTGAACAAGTTGAGGACAAATATTTTAATGAAACTTTGTCATTCAAGAACCGTGCTTCCATTCTTGTATATATGCCATGGCCAGTGAAAAATCTCAATGACGCTGTCGTTTGTTCCATTGTATTACGCAGGAGTAGCTGTCCCTTGTCGTGTATCGTGAGTAATTGCACCGAAGTTATAGTCGCGACAGAGAGCACGTAATAAAAGCAGGAGTTCTGCAAGATATATGAGGGCAAGTCAAATGAATGAGCCAACAACGGGATACTTTATTTGAAAGTAGTCTTCATGAGAATTTAGTCATTTGTCCTATTGACTAACGAGTTGCGTGATTCCCGTCTTATAAAACTCCTTGGGTTGCTGCTTCAAAAAGTCTGTATCTGGTTCCCTTGAGCTGTTTTTTCGGTTGCCCCAAAATGTAGAAGTCGCAAGGTGGCAGGTCTGAGCTGTATGGCGGATGTTGCAGCGTTTCCCACTTGAACTTTGCCAGTTTTGTATTAACCACATAAGCGACGTGGGGACAGGTATTGTCGTGGAGCAAGATGACCCCATTCGTCAATTTTCCACGTTGTTCGTTCTTGATTGCGACACGCTGCCGTTCTGGTGTTTCACAATATCGGAAACAATTGATAGCCTCTCAAGATTTAGCAAATTCTATCAGTAATGGACCCTGTCGATCGAAAAAGAAGTCAACAACACCTTTCCAGCGGAAATGATGGCCTTTACGTTCTTTGGGCGTGGTAAATTCGAATGTTTCCGCTGTAAGCTTTGCCATCGTGTTTCAGGCTCGTAGTAGTGGCACCAAGGTTCGTCCCCGATCACAGTTGCAAACAAGAAGTCGCCATGCTCATTGTGATGCCCGATCAGATGTGTCAAGGCAGCGCGAAACTTCTCCGTCTTCTCGCGATGGATAAAAATCGTGGGGATCCATTGCGCACCAAAGAGCCGATAACCGAGAAGCTCATGAATTATGGCGTGAACCGAACCGTGACTGATGTTGAGACGGTCTGCCAGTTCATCGATGCTTATCCTCCGTTCTTGTTTCAGCAGCTCATGAACCTTTGAAATTGTGTGGGGGGTGATTGCACGATGGTTTTGGCCCGGTCTTGGAATGTCTTTGCAACGTCCTTTGAACCGTTTGCTCCAATGATTCATAGTGGTCAATGAAATGCAGTGTTCAACGTACACGGCAGTCATATGGTGATTAATTTCTGTTTTGGAAACACCTTCAGCTGTCAAAAACTTCGCGACACCGAGTTGTTCAACTTTTGAAGTGTCCATTATGTGACGCAACCATATTCAACCCAGTGTATGAGAGCATTAAAGAACATTTATCTTCACACCTGCGTGTCAGTTTTGTAAATGAGACATGCCGTTCTCCTACGCGCATGCCTCGCAGATAATGAACTGAACCATTATTGCGCGGTTAGGGTAGGCTCACTTTCATTTGACTCGCCCTCGTACATTAGAAATGCAAAGATACAATGGGATATGCAAATGCGAAAATACGGCTTGATAAAGGACAAAAAAGTGTCACTGGAAAAAGTTCACTGCATGTATACACAAAACCTCGCAACAAGATATTTAAGTATACGTATAAGTCTCCAATGAGTCTATGTATGTAACTGTATAAGTTAACTGTATATAATGCGTCTAATAACTGTATAACTGTAATGACTGTATAATGCGTATATAATACTGTAATAAAGAAGTAACTGTATATAATGCGTCAAACAAAGCAAATAAACATGTTGCACAATCATAGATTCACAGAATCCTAGATTCCGCCCCCTTTCCATCCACTCCCCCCCGTTGTATTGCGCGCGACGGAAGGCGGCGCGCTTGCTCCCCGCTTTTCTCCTTTGCGCACACAAGACTGAGCCACCATCGTCGGCTCACCCATTCCACCTCCCCTCCTACGCTTTCACTCGCACATACAGCATGTAGCGCGTGGTCACGATGTTATCACCCTTGGACTTTATACGAAACATGAGGGCAACGGCAGGAATGCGCCTGGAGTGTCCATATAATTGCTTTCGCAATAATATAATAAACGTATCCGGCAACTGAAGTGTCCCGTCGCCCATTACTTTCCGCAAAAGAAGTATCAAAATCGAACTTTCACCATGCGACTATTCGCTGCGCCGCAACAATGTATTTTTTTTTTCTGTGAGACGGAGGCACCGAAAGGAAAAAGAAACGCATAGGAAAGTTTCTTGGCCAGAATCTAATGCCTACTTCGGGCACCTAATGGGGCTACGGAAGGAATACCGAAGATAACATGAGACGCTTGGTCCACTGAGAACCATACGCATACTGCTCAGTATCCTACAGCGGCGAAAGAAGACTTTCCGGAAAGGTTCCGCTCAAGGAATGCGGTGCAATCCTTCGAGTCCCCACAGTGATGGCGGCGAGCGACCATTGTTTTGTTTTTTTTCTCGTCTGCTAGCCAGAAAGCGTCCAAAGCTCTGTCCGGTGAAAATCCACTCGGCCAGAGCAAACCGAACCCGCACCGAAGTGTACCGCACGGTGGTCGGGGCCCTACGAGAAAAACGTATGCGCTCTGGTTGGCTCTGGCAGCCCGCGGTTAGGTTAGCGAGAACAAAAAAAAAATTGAAGAGGCTCAATGTGTCCTCGCGAATAAAAGTCAAAGTAGAAAAAATAAATAAGAACGTATTTACTTTGGCTGGCTTTAGTGTCTTGACATGGATGTTCTGGCGTAGGTTTAAAAAAAAATGTTTATATTTTTTATGTGACATGACGGCACAAATGAACCACCCCAACGCTTCGTCTCATTGAACCTCGCTGCCTGCTTTGTCAACTCGTCTGCTAGTGTGTTGATTTGGCTTGTCTAGTTGTATGTTCCGATGTAAGACTTTAGAAAAGTCAATAGACATTTGGCGTCAAATCTTTATAACAACATTAAACCCACAAAGTTCCGAAATTGAAAATCTAAAGCACAACTTTGGAAATGTCAATGCACCTTTCACATCGAGAGCTTATGAGATTTATACCCATAAAGTTTCACAATTGATATCCATGCGCTCCATAGATTCCGTGGCCTCAGTGAGATGCCGCGGTGAGCCCGCTCACCATCAAAGCGCCCTTGAAACTTGGTGCTCGGATGGGACTACTTGGCGTTATGTGACTCCCAGTGTATGGGCGTTGCCACGAAATCCAGCCCGAGTTTGCAATCTTCGCGGTTAAATGTCTTTTCGAGCGTCAAAAAGACATTCTAGACAAAATCCAGAGTGATTTCCGGCGCCGGAGGTCACTTTGGTCGGCGGTGCATGGACAGCACGAAAAAATTTCGGGGGGGGGCTGAAGCCCCATAAGCCCCCCCCCCCCTGGCTACGCCCCTGCTCACCTAGGGATCTAGGGAGCACAGAGGGGTTTTTTAAGCAGCCCTTTTACGGCTGCTCATCGTACTCGTGGGCTGTGTGCTTCGTGCTTTGGCTTTCGTGCTCCATTTCTGCAGTCATGCTAGACTGTTGAAATGTATCTCCTGTCTTAATGTAAATATTGTAAAGCAATCCCGTACTCCTAGTTCTCGATGTGAGCAAGTTCCTCCCTGCAACCACGTCCCAAGCGTGGGTGAGTTCGACAACGGCATGGGCAAGCTACCACTTATTTCATGCCCGACACCAGCTCGTGCAGTTAATAAACATTCAATTGCGGGATGCGACAGCGTCGTCTGGTGTATGTAACTTACAATTGCCGAGAAGGACACCAGTTTATTCCAGCAAAAGCCGAGATGCTGAAAGTCCGGAGATTGTATCAGCGATAATTTACTTGCATCATTCTGCAAATAAAATTTGTAGTATCTCGATGCAGTGATATAAGCTGTAACCGGTAAAACAGGAATCAAAGGTCCACTTAAAGACGTTCTGGCTAATACATCTGCATATTTAACAGGAATAGGCGGGCTAGATAAATTTCATTTAAGTATAAACCGCGGTGGCCAGGATCCCACAGCAAATAATTTTTTTAAAGTTGTCGTGACTAAATTTTGAAACATACTTAAGAAAGCTGTACGCGTTGCCATGGAAAGCAGCACATATACCGATAGAGAATCTGTAACTACGACAGCTGACGATGGATTATCGGCAAGTTTGCGCAGCGCTAGAGTAGCCAATAATTCTGCTACGAAAATAGGCGTGCAATCTGGAAGGCGTATAGAAAAGGACCAACAGAGAAGAGAGAAAATGCCTACGCCAGCCTTCGCTTCAGACAGTGAAGCACCAGTGGCTATTGCTTGTTTCCAGGTGAGAAAGATAATCTAGTAATTTGTCATTTAAATATTGGTATGGCATTAGTTTAGCATTTCAGGGGGAAATATCGTCCAATTCTATCTGGAGATTCCCTATATGGAAAAAGAACGCGAAATATTTGATGCGCATTATATAAGGAAAGCAGGCGACAAGTGCGTCAGCGGTCCGTCTTTGGTTTTGCAAGCCAAAGAAGTGACGTTTCTTTCGAGATATCTAGGCACATGAACTTATTGGCCATACAGACGTGTGCATGACCCGATTCATTTACAATCTTTTGTGTGTATGATGATGCGTGGATGATGTACCTGATCGCAGAACGTAAATTAGATGACCGTTTGTAATAAACGACAGTCCTGTCGCATGTGTTCCTTCGTCTTTAGCGCTTTTTGATGAAAACTGCGGAAAGGGTCTACGTTTTCCTACCGTTAGATCCCATGTAAACAGGGCGCTATCGAGAACAGTGAAAACGGCGGGGTGCACAATTTCTCATTCCCGGTACCGGCAAATCTCCGCCCGGGTCGTCGCACGCCGCATTCACAGCCGTCGCCGCCAAACGTAATGCGATAAGCATCTTCTCCTATCGGTTTTACAGCGCATGGTGCGTAGTGCCATCGGTAGCGTAACAACACGCTTTTAGCAGACGATAATACAAGCACGCCGCCGTTCCCTGCTGCAGGTGGTGCGATGTAGGCATCGCGTCGCACTTCGGCAGCATCCGGTGGCGCCCACCAGCTCGATTTCGTTTCGGTTTCTGATAGCATTCTTAAAACACCGCGCAACAAGAAAGCAAAACGCGCGCCGGCGCCTCGTGCCGCAACGTTCAGCGCGACGCTTCGCATTACGTAAATGTCAGCAATAATAGAGTATGCCGAATTTTCGTGTTACTTCTGATCGTACGTTTTCCCGGTTAGTACGTCTTGCGGTTTTTACGAAAACAATCCACGAGGTCCTACCATAGAGAAAGAAATACAACAAGAGGGGACACTCTTCAAAAACTGGCAACAGGAAACACGTCACGCCTAGTTTCAACAACATCCGTTAGTTGGCGCGAGCATCAGAAAAAAAGAATTTGAAATAAACTTCCAGACAACATTTTATTTTTTTATTCCTTCCCACTAAAAGCGAAAAAGTTTTGCGTGTAAATGAACTTATATTTTGCAACTTTTTGGTGCGTTGCCTAGCAACAAGCCAGCGGCACGCCAGACGCGCGTACATACGTCGTGCGGCAGACAAGCCGCAGGAGTGAGCGAGGGCGGTCGTAGTACGTGCGAAGCTCGCATGCTCGGCGACCCGTCTGTTTTGGATATATCCCATTTTTTTGGGCTCCCGGCCTTCTTTATGCTTCTCTTGCGTATCGTCTGCATTTCGACACGGCAGAACTGCACTACTGAACTACGGCAAGGTGAGAAATTGTGTTTGACAGTGTGCGGCGCATATTAAGCACATTTAGGCTTAGGTCGAGTGGCGCAGTTTGCGAAAAACAGCTCCGCCGTCCTGACGCAGTTAATTTGAGGTAATGACTCGTCCTGGGAGAGGTTTTCGACGCTTTCTATGAGCCCCAAAATTACTGTAACTTATTTCGGTAGTTTTCGGACACGCTTGCCGCGCCCGGCTTATTGACGCAGTAAGCGAAAACCGGCTCGGCCGTGTGACGCATTTGCGCGTGTGCTACATCGTAGCTTGTGCTACATCGTCCGCTACATCGTAGCGCTAAGACAGACAAGTTTTCGCGCATTCTGTGGGCCCCAACATTATTGTAACTAACGTCGTGATATTCGGGGTAGTTTAGAAGCACTGTTGCCGCGCCCGGCTTATTGACGCAGTTAGCGAGAAGTAGCTCGGCTGTGTGCCGCAGTTTCGCGTTTACTGACTCTTCCTGGTAGAAGTTCGTGACGCATTCTCTGACCCGAAAAAGTATTGTAATTTATTTGGTAACTTTTTTGGGATATCTTGAGGCTTGCTCGCCGCGTCTTGGGTTGTGAAGCTGTTAGTAAAAAAGCAAGCCGGCCATAGTGAGTTAGTTTTGCGTCTACTGAATTTTAGTGGGACAAGTTTGTGACTCATTTTATAGCCCTGCAACAACATATACCTTATTTCGGTACTCACGCATCTCGAAAACGCGTCGAGCGATTGCCGAGAGTGATAACACGGAAATGTTGCATGCGCCGGGAGGACGCGTAAAAGATAACACGGAGGTGCTCAAGAACATGACTTTTGTGTATTCTGAGCGACTGAAAACAGGCTTTGCACCCACGAGTCTGACTTGAGTGCGATTAGAAGGCATTTCGCGAGCGTGTAACATGGTCTGGCTGAGCCTGTGTTGTAGCCACCTTTGTGTACTTGGCGTACCATCGTGTCGACTAAGGCCAAGTTGTTTTGGAAACGCGCAGTCATCCGTGTATTTGTGCACTTAAAGTGCAGGAAATAATGTCCGGGAAAGGAGGGGTGCTTGAAAATCGGGTGTTCAGATTTTATGGCATTGTTTGGGAGGAGTCTTTGCTGCGAAATGTGCGTAAAAGTGAATTTATCTGTAATGCCGCTCATTCACCACTTACGCACGTTTCCCCTCTACACGCAATACTCCTGTTAGGTCAATATACCGAAATGATACATGCGTGTAATTTACTTTCAGCTGATGGCATCCGGTGGAGCATCGTACGGCAACGACTGCTGCTTACCTGGGGCCACAACTTTCGATGAATGCAGAAGAAGCCCGGAACGAGCTTTTATAGAGCAAAATAAACATTTCGTCATTTGAAATGACGTCTTTCGTTTTCTTTATGAAATTTCACCTGACAGATTCGGCGCAGTCTTGTAAAGGTAAATAGCAATCATTTCTACTTAATAAACGATTCCACGCCAAGGCCACGCGAGGTTCAGCAGAAGCGAAAAAAAAATGAACGCCGCGCCGAGCAGCGGAGCCGGCGCGGTGTGTACCAACTGGTGTTGAAAACGCGCGCGCCCTAAACCGAAACTGGAAGGAGTCAACAACATCCGCTTGGTGTGCTACAGTCAATTCGGCCGCTGGGCTCTATGGGAGTGTCCGCTCTTGTTGAAGTTTCTTTCTCTATGCTGGCAATGCCTGCCGTGTGCACTCCAGCCCAGTTCGGAGCTCGGTAAAGGCCGATCCACACGACGGACCAAACTGCTCTTTTGGACCATGGTCCGCGCATCACGTGAAAGGACGTCACCAGTTCGCGCGTACCGCCGTTGGCCCGCGCAAGACCATGGCCCTCGCGGTCCAACAAATCGCCGAGGCTTTTCCCGCTTCCGTTTTGGCGGCGGACCGCATGCAAACCGCAGTGATTTTGGCTTAGCCAACGAATGTTGTCCGGCAACAAAGTGTCTTCAGCCAAATCCAATCTAGTTTTCGGCTCAGCAAAAGCCAGTCAAGCCAGTCGTTTCATGTCCGCCGTTCCGCCTATAGACCGTTTTTTCGTAGGCGCCGCCATATTGTGAGCGCAGTGGCGCCGCCTATGAGCAGCGCCATACTGGCTTGGGTGAAAGCGGTCTTTTGCATGGCAGGTATACGCTCGGCGGCAGGTTCTGGCGTTTGTTTTCGCCGTCGTGCGGCCTGTTTAGTATGACGTGCGTTTTCTACATGGTAAACGGTCCTGTGAGACGTGCTGAAGTGGGTTAACGCGTCATGGCCGGAATTTCTGCCGGCGTTGAGGTGGACGGAACACATTGAGGTGGACGGAGCATATTCCAGTCTACAATCAGCCTCGGAGATGAATTGTGTATTTCTGAATGTTGCAGCCACTAATGTGACTTTATTGCAGTATTACCCTCTATTTCTAAGCTGCGGTTTAGGAGCCACGAAACATACGCGACAATCGTAACAGCGTGAGCGTGGGTACCGTTCTGCTACGATAGGAGCTGTGATGTTATACTTTGACAAGCGTTCAAACTGTTAGCTGCAGGTTACATTGCGTGACTACTTGGTTCGATGGATGAGGTTTCCGCCCCTGAATAAAATAGTTTTGGCAAGTGATAGCAGCATACCTTACAGTCTGAATTACGCTTGTCCAGCAAAGGGACTGTTTACGAACTGCGCGAGCGTCCTAAGCAGTGGTAAGTGCTGGATTACAAATATCTTTGTTCTATATACCGCATGGACCAAGCATACCGCATCAGCGGTTATATATTTATAAACGTTGTGCGGCGTGACTATGCGAGGCCCTGTTGCGGCGTTAGCCCGTTTTCTCTTGATTTTTCTAGAAAGAGGATGATAACCAAATTTCTTTTTCGGTTGCGTTCGTTCCGTTCTCTATGACGCACTCACACGCATTACGGAAAATTTGTCCTCAAAAATAGGCATCGCATTCTTTTTATGCGATACCTCATATAATATGGCTGTATGCAGGCCAAAAAGCCAATGCCGAAGCGCACAGCTTACATATGTACCGTGCTGGATCACCAACCGCGGTGATCGCTGTGTTGAGCAACGCCATCGGCCTCATGCAGGAAGGCTAGCGTAGACATATCGTAATTTCAAGCCTACTAGACTTGAAATGCGCGAGAACGATGCCGGTGCATCACAAATATTTGATTGCACCTGCCGCTTAGATGTTTCGTGGTTGCCTTAGGTTGGCAGTGCACGAGCATGCGCTCTTATGCTTTATGTTTTACTCCCCACGCCAAGCGATCAGATATTGAGCAGATTTACTATTTGATGCTGCTAATACAGAGACACTGGTTTTCTTTGTTGAATTAAAACCGATATAAGCAAAATAGTTCACAACACACACATACCGCGACTGATAATGTGCGTACACCGCGGCTCTTAAAACGCATCACATTTTTGCGCCCCCATGAGATATTTCCGCCTACTGTAGTTACCGATGCACCGATAGGCTTCCCTGACGACCTTATATGAACGGACACGGCGTAAATTTCACAGAATACGATCTAAAACATCAAGAAATTGTTCCGCAGCACGCGACAGCAATACTTTCAAGCAGCGCCGCGCCGGATCGCCCAAGCCAGAGAGGAGGAAAGGCTCTCCGCGCGCCCTATCCTCCTCGCCCGATGAAACGGTCTATACGTGCGTGCAGCAGGTCTATTGTTTAAACACCGTGTGCTCTTGGAGTGACGACGAGGTTTTTTCACTTTGTATACCTCGTTGAGCAGTTCCCGGCTTTGTGCGACTCGAGCCAGAATGATAACAATGATAACACTCTGGCCGAGAGTGTAGCTGGTTGGTCTGCTCTGCCGTCTGCTATGGTGGTCCGCCGTGTGGACGTGCTCTGCGCCGGACCGCGCCGGGCCGTGACGTCGCATCACGTGACCGATGAGCCTGCGGACATGGTCTCTCGTGTGGATCGGCCATGACTGGAAGCGCCCTTCTTTTATCTCGGGAACTTGCATCACACGGGACGGCGGAGGCACCTTTCGACTCTTGCAAGAATCACCTTGGCACGCTTATCTCGCCGGTGCGATTGCAGTCTTTCCGGCTTTTCTTTCAGTCTTTCGTCAGATCAATGCGCGTAACTTCCAGAAAACGCATCTCGCCGCCGACATAGCGCCGACGGGACTGCTTCCTTTCTACGATGAACGAAGCAGAGTAAGTTAACGTCATTCATTATTGTTCGAAAAATGGCTAAAGTACCTTCGGGGCATCGACGAGAATCGGCATCCGAGCCTTTCCTGCGAAACTTAGAAATGCTTTCAAAACTCATCTCTGGGATAGTTGGTTTGTCATGGATTGATAAGGGCGCCAGGGAACGCGAAGTGACGGAGGAGACAAGGACCTACTTGTGAGAAAATTTCGTACCCGTAGACCAACAATTGTAGCGTAGACCGCTATGGATGGTAGTTATTGACCGCGATCAGTAACGTCAAACGATTTTTGTGGCTTTAGTTCCAGGCCCTTGTCGTGGAAGGCAAATTGATTGTGCGAGTCTATTCGCGCTATAGGCTATGCGATTGACACGAATGCCCATAGTGCCCGTTGCAATGACGCGTGAGCGTGCGCGCGCGCACGCACGCACGCACGCACGCACACACACACAAACACACACACACACAGACACCTCTACTGCCAAAATTTGACAATCTGTATAGTGACACGCGTTGATTCCCACTGAGTTGAGTCCCTAACGGAGGCATGTCGGATGTTAAAACGCTGCGTTGAAAATAGACTTGAAGTCGAGTATGCTTCTGAAAACGAGGACAAAAATGCAGATACATGCAGAAATCTCCTTGTACAGAACGCCGAGCATAATCTAAGAATAACGGTGAAAATTGTGGAAACAATATAAAACCAGCGCCATCTCCTGATCCTTGGATTCAAAGTTATGCCTCTTACAGTGAGAACAAGCATGTACGCCGAGAAAGCACGCTGGACGTCGGTAGATGTTACTGGAGCGTAGTTGTACTTGGGAACATTTCATAGCTTAACCAACACCGGGATTCTAGAGTGCTCACCGGCGAACACTCCCGATAAATCTTTGAGGACAGCAAATCCTTAGTTATTGTCCAAGACTGACTATAACTTCACACCTACTTTTTTGTCTACTGCTCCCTTAGAAACGGCGGTGATTCGTTGCTGTGCGTCCAGAATTAGCGCAATGCTCCTAGAGTTTCGCCCGAACTTTTAAGTTTCTTTATATTGTTTGCAAGGAAAGTGAAGTTGGCGCACGAACATGTGAGGTCTTCTTGGACGCTATCTTCCGCGAACCTTGAACCAAGCCTTCGAGAGCTTGAGCCTTCCTGACTGAATCACCCTGTCACCTGAAAAGGCGTTGATTACTGTCATCACTTCAGGCAAGCTGCAGTTATAACACTCAACCGCTTCTAGCGATATTTCCCATCTTGTGATGATGGGCTCTGGCGAAAGGGGTACGTCCGGCAACACCACCTTGTGCGAGCCCGCGCCAGAGGGCGCCTACAGGATACGGCTTTTCGGGGCTGTACAGCAGGGCGGATGGACGTGCTTTTCGGGGCTCCGTGGTGACGACGAAATCACAACTTTTTGTGCATGCTTTGAGCTTGCTTCGGTTTTTATTTGCTGTTTTTTTGCATTTAAATAGAAATTGGGCGTGCGGACGCTCCTGTGTCGAGGCTTCAGCGACTTCGTTCGTAGCTAAGTACTCTTTTTTCTTCTTATTAGCTGACGTTTTTGAAGTGTTTAATTTTGCATGGAGCAGGAGCGCAAATTTTGAATTCGTGGTAAGCGTGGTAAACGTACCGGCTTTGTCTAGGTCTGGCGGTTTCCCTCGTTGGGCCTAGTTGCTAGGCGGGACCTATTTGATAGGCCTATTTAACTATCTCAGCTAGCTCTTCGAAGTGATTTGGCGGACGTGCTCGTTGAGCCTAAGGACGTAGGCCTAGCGATGAAACCAAAGAAAGGGAAGGCCGCGGGGGACGCGGAGCAAGTGCAGTGCGACGAGTGCCTGCGCTGGTGCTTCCTCGACGAGACCAGTTTCCAGAGCTTAGCAGACGCGGAGGAGTGTAGCTTTACGTGCAGGCTGTGCGAAGGGGTTAAGGAAGCAGTCAAAAAACTGGAAGGAAGGAGCTGAAAGCAGCTTCGAGGAGCTGAAAGCAGACCTGAGGGAGGAGTGGGAGAGGCGGTTAGCTTTGCAGGCGAAAGTCCCCGAGGTGGTCAAGGTGGAAGCGGAGCAGGCCGCGCATTAGTAAGAACCGTGGCCGAGCTTGGAGAAGAGAAGGAAAGGAGAGCAGTACTGCATAGGCATCTCAATGCGCTTGAGACGCGCGCAGCGGAGAATGATGGGTCGGGACACCAACCCGGAGGCAAAAAGCACAGAAAGTAGGGTAGACCCTACATGCGAAGTCGGGGGCAGGGTGGCCGAGCAAGCGGTAGTCAGCTCGCCGCCGGTGAATCGGCGTAATTATAGCGACGCAGCGCAACACGCCCCGCGGGAGGCGACGCTGCAGCCACAGGGGCGCCAGCGAGCGCGAGGAGAGGAGGGGAACAAGCTAACCCCAAGGAATGAGCTCATAGTCAATGATAAGCACAACCTGGAAGTTAGGAGGGAGGGAAAGAATGCCCTAGTACTTATCGGTGGTGATTCAAATATGAGGAGGTGCAAAAGAGCTATAATGGAGCGTGCAAAGGTTGATAAGCGGGTAGCAGTCGGGACGTTCGCAGGCAGCACAATGGACGCAGTACTGATAGAAACAAAAAGCAAGCTTTCTGAGAATGTTGCAGAGCGCAATTTGGTAGTGGTAGCGGCGGGGCTAAATGATGTGTTGAATGGTGAAGCTGCAAAAGTAGTGGAAATATTAGCGGAGGGAGTTGACGATTTAAGGGCGATAGCACAGCAAGTCCAGATAGTGGTATGCACAGTGCCGGAGGTGCAAGGAAAGAACGGAGCAATTGCCAAGGACGTTGTGACTATAAATTGTGAAATAAGAAAGCTAAGCCAGGAGAAAGGATTTGAAGAGGCAGACATAAACAGAGAAGTGCATAGAGCAGGCTTTGGTGGAGGCTTTACACGAGATGGCATCCACTTTAATGGAAGGCTAGGAGCCGAGATCGGCTGGCGCCTGGCAGGTCGGGCAGTAGCTTCTTTAGGGGGTCCACTGCGCCTCAGGGCGTAGGGGTAGGTAGAAACAGTGTAGAAAGTGCAACAATAGAGGCTGACGCCAATGAAATGGCCACTAGGAGGTCCAGGAAGAAAACTACAAATAAATGTAACACCAGGATAAGGTACATAAACATGCAAGGCGGTAGAAAGAGAGCCAGGTGGTTAGAAATAGAACAGCAGTTAAAGGACGAAGAAGTAGGTGTATACGCGCTATGCGAAACACACCTCAGGGATCTAGAAGACCCACCGCTTATTGAAGGCTACGTCTGCGAAAGGAGCAATAGAACAACAACGGAGAGGAATGGAGGAGGAGTAGGTATGCTCATACACCAAGGAACAAATTGGCAAAGAATAAAGTTAACTTGCAAAGAACATGTCTGGGTATCAGGTACAATTGCCGGTAAAAAGGCATGGCTAGGAGTAGTTTATTCAGGGACAGGGGACAAATACAGGCAAGAGAACAAAGATCTAGTGAAGTGTCTCGATGACGATATAAAGCAGTTTGGAGAAGGTGCCGATATTTGTCTCCTGGGTGACATGAATGGCCACATCGAGGATCTGGATGGATACACAGATTGTAATGGGAAGTTGATGCTAGACTTCTGTGAACGACACAACCTAGTTATAGTAAATAGAGAAACTAAGTGTGAGGGACAAATCACGTGGGAGTCCAGTAACAGACAAACGACCATTGACTACTGCTTAATGTCGCAGGGATTGTATAGCAAGACAGCAATAATGGAAATAGACGAAGAGCGGTAGTACATCCTCGGAAGTGATCATAAGCGTATTAGTCTACAGTTGGGAGCCTTACTCAAAAGATAAATGCAGGGAAGCCAAAAAGAGTCCGCAAAATTAAATGACGCGCAAATAGCGCAAATAGCGGCTGGCATAGAGGAAGCAATGAAAAAAACATCCCATGGAAAGGTGGGATTATAATCAATTAGAACTACTCATTAGTACAAAAATAAAAGAGGTCAAAGGAGTAAACCGCTGGAGAGGAAAGGGGAAGCCACGAAGTTGGTGGAATAAGGAAATTAGAGAGGCCATCGAACAACGACGGTGGGCATCTCGGGAACACAGAGAAGCAAAGAGGGCGCAGTTATCTGAAGAGGAAATAGGCCAAAGATGGGAATGTTATCGACAAGAGAAACAACAAGTGCAGGTCCTCGTCCAGGCTAAAATAAAGCAATCCTCTGATCGCTGGCTGGCTGAAGTTCACGCTGCAACTAAAGAGGGGTCAAGAAAATTCTGGAACCATATAAGCTGGCTGGGTAAAGCTAATCACAGAAAAGAGGAACAGATTCACGATGCCGAAGGAAATTGTTTAGAGGGAGATGACGCTGTGAACTACATTGGTTCAGTTATAGCAGAGTCATTTAGGAAAGACGATAGGGTAATCGCCCCAAGTGAGGGAGCAACACAGAATAGCATAATAAAAAACAGATTAGAATTGACCAATCTTTACTGGAAAAAGGCGGAAGCAAATGTTCCAAAATGCACTTCCGCGGGGATAGACGAAATTCCAATCAAGTTAATTAATGAACTTGGCCCAAGAAACAAGGAAACGCTGATAAAAGCATTAGAGGCAGTCATAACAAATAAGCAAATTCCGCACAGCTGGAAACAGAGTAAAATGAATTTGATTTATAAAGGGGAAGGTGATAAGAAGAACATAAAATCTTTCCGACCAATTACGATAACATCAGTTATATATAGGCTGGCGATGCAGGTGGTGAAATTAAAAATGCAGTCATGGGTAGAAAGTAATAGAATACTTGGAGAACTTCAGAACGGGTTCAGAAGTGGTAGGCGCTTAGATGATAGCCTGTTCGTGCTTACCCAGTGCATAGAAATAGCTAAGGCGGAAAATAGACCTCTGTATTTAGCCTTCCTGGACATAAGTGGTGCATACGACAATGTGAACAGGGAACTCCTGTGGAACATATTAAATCTGAAGGTATCCGTAATGAGGTAATTCATTTTCTACAGGAACTATATCGAGAAAATAATGTTGAAATAACATGGGAAGGAATCAAGAGTACGACAACTGTCGAGGTTCACAAAGGATTAAGGCAAGGTTGTCCTCTATCACCGCTGCTGTTCATGCTTTATATGATAAGCATGGAAAGAAGGCTACAACGAAGCAATCTAGGGTATGATCTGTCGTACAAATTAGGCGAAAAGGTTGTTGAGCAACGACTACGGGGTTTAATGTATGCGGACGATATTGTACTGTTAGCGGATAGCCAGGAAGGTTTGCAAACTCTGGTTAATTACTGTGGGGACGAAGCAGACAGTTTAGGTTTCAGTTTTAGTGCAGCTAAGTCCGGTGGGATGTTTTTCAACGATACAACTGATCAGGAGCTTACAATACAAGGCCACGAAATACCCCGAGTGGCCGAATACAAGTATCTCGGGGTATGGATAAACAAAGGACAGATGTACACGGAAAAGCACGAACAGTCTCTAATAGCAAAAGGGTGAAGAGATGCCGGGATAATGAAACATTAGGCATTGTGGGGTTACAACAGGTATGAGGTACTGAGAGGCATTTGGAAGGGAGTAATGGTGCCAGGGCTTACTTTCGGGAATGCGGTCCTGTGTTTAAGGGCAGAGGTTCAGTCGAGACTAGAAGTAAATCAGAGAGCTGTGGGAAGGTTAGCACTAGGTGCCCACGGGAAAACCACAAACGAAGCAGTACAGGGAGGTATGGGTTGGGTATCATTCGAAGCACGGGAAGCTCAGAGTAAAATCCTATATGAAAAACGTCTGAGGAAATTGGATGATAACAGGTGGGCAGCTAAGGTGTTGAATACCTATACAGAAAGAGCGTTGACTCACAATGGCGGAAAAGAACTAGGAAGCTAACCAGTAAGTATGCCAGACACGAGGACGAAAAAGGACAGAGCATTAAACGACAGGTTAAAAATGTGGAAGGTAAAAATTGGATAAATTCAATGGAAAAGAAGCATAGTGTAGAACTATATCGATACTGGAAACAGCAGATCAAGAAGGAAGCGTTTTATGATAACTCAAGAGGCAGTGCCCACCACTTTGAAGCTAGATCAGGATGTCTTAGAACGCGGAGCTATAAAAAGAAATTTAACGAAGAAGACCCATGTAGTGTGTGTGGTAAATATGTAGAAACAATGGAACACCTCATACTAAAATGTGATGGTATCAATCCCGATGTCGAGGCGGCCACAGTCACCCTTCCTGAGGCCCTAGGGTTGAGAGATAATGATAGTCATGTAGATAAATGGGCGGTGGAAATTAGCAAAAGGCGATTGGAGGATTGTTAGCTCAAAAGCAGAGAGGTGACATAAGGTTAAAAGGGTAGGAAGACGTATTTAAAGAAAATCGAGGAACACACAACACCGATAAAAATAAAAGGCAAAATAAAAATCTGAGCATGGTGGCAACTGCCATCGCCCCGTTTCATAGGGGACGCTCCTACCTTCCATCCATCCATCCATCCCGGGTCTTGGCTGAAGCATTAAGCTCGTTAACCTCCTTGAAGTGCTCCCTCAGTTCTTCACAAAGGCTTGCTACGTGCATACCGCATGCCTAGCAAAGCGCATGTGCTAGGCATGTGGGACCACCTGCGGGTAGAAGGTCTGCAGCAGATGATCAGCCTTGTGCATGTAGGCTGCGACGCCTGTATAGAGCAACAAAACCTCTGCGTCTTCGGCTTCTGTATGACACAGTACTTTCAGGGACTGGTTTACAAAATACGCTATAGAAGCTCCGTTTGTTCTCTCCGAAGTCTTCGAGCACAGTAGAATAGGCCTTGTCTTTTAGTCTGCTGCAAGGTTCCGAGCTAGAAGGTGAGCGACAAAGCGCCACTTCACGTCTGTCGTCTCATTAACGGAAACCCAAATGCAAGAGTCGCCAATCTCTTTAATACTTTCTAATGGTTCTTCATATTCATACTGGTGGTAGTTCTTCTGCAGTGTTGACTCAGATGGCACGCTGAGGTAGCAATAATTCTGTAGGAATAGTTTCAGCGCTGGATTTTCAATTCAGTCGCACAGTTAGCAAACACGCTCTCTCCATCTGAAGCGTAGCCCGTCGAGTCAAGGGTTCACTGCTGAATCAACGTACTCGTGTTTGTTTTTCTGTGTGGCATGGCTGAGAAACGCAGAGCAGACTGCCAGACCACTATACGACCACAAGGACAATAACGTAAACCGGGCCCGGGTGTTGTGGTTGGACCAGGTCGAGTTCACCGCAGTCAATATTACAACGTAACATGCGCATCTGAAACTGCATTCGAAAGTGACACTGGGGGCGAAGCATTGTTTTATAGACGCCGATGTTGAAAATAGGCATTTATATATAAGCCCTAATGCATTATAGAACAGTACAACGAGTTTTCTTAACGCTCAGTTCGTGCTCGTACAGAGGCATCAAAATTAAGTTTTACAGGTTTCTTAAATTTAGACGCTGGGAGGAACGCTAAGTTCACCTATGCAGAAAAGTTATGTGTCCAGGAGAACACAATGCGACATGATAATTGTCGCTGTCTGCCGGCCAATTAACTAAAACGGAGCAATTGAGTTTTTTGCGACTGCAGTAAGCGGGCATGTTTGTATTGAAAAGTTAGTGGTAGTCGGGATTCTATACACAGTTCCACGCGGCAGAATTTATCTAGCACGCCCGTGTTCCAAGATATCTGGCTGCAAATTTCAATTTCCGTTCGCATGGTTACGCATGCAAGACAATGACCATCGGCGCAAAGTTCCTTCCTGATGGTAGGCGGCTGTTGCGTGCGGCGTTTGCTCTGAAAACGGGGCGGACGTATAGGTAAAGTTAACTTGAAACAGGCAACCGCGCAGCCTGTAACGATATCTGTAGCGGTATCTGTCATGCCGAGATAATGGCACGAGCGGAGAAGCCGGATGGCAGTGCGCCTGCGCAGTGATGATAGATGAGCCAGCCTTGTCTCTGCATCGGTGGCGCAAATAATGTGACTGCTAATTACTAAATATTGTAATTTTAACTTAAAGGGACCCTGAAACGATTTTGGCGATTTTCTACAAACGTACTGAGTCGTTAGAGTAGGTCCTTCTGATCATTAATTGACACATCTAAGTGCTCTGCGTAAAGCGTGTAATTTATTATAAGGTTTTCAAAATGCACATCGCTGTTGATCGCCGCGCACTGCTCGGCGGAATTTTAAGCCGCCCCTACCCATATGATGCAAATAACCCATATTACGTCACATGGGCGAGCTATCTGATTGGCTGACCAGGGCGCGTGGTCGATAATTTTTCCAACTTTATGGTAAACAAATGATCTTCGTAATAGTTGGAATGTTAGTTAATTTGTTTTTATAAAAAGAAAGTAGCATAAAGAGAATGCACATGAACAATTTTTCAGTACACTTAAGCACTTCCGGCACACAGCAAGTGTCGTCTGCTTGTGTTACAACGTACTCCATTTTGACGGGAGCTCCGCGGTCAGAGTTGGTGTCAGTCTTTTCGCGAGCACTATGATTTGACTTTGTTGCCTTGTGGGCTGCAAACGTAGCGACTGGCAATATGTCAAGCTGCGGCATCGTGTCCCTCTGCAAGGCAGCGTACGAGCGAACTGGCTGCTGCGCAGGATTTGCGCGTTTGTGGCCGTCACTTTACACCGGAAGATTACTAACGCAATAGCGTTTCGCGAGTCCCGTATTAAGGCAAACGTAAGCGCAAGGGAACAGGATCTGGCCGCTTGACTGTGCCGTAACGGGATGAGCCGAAATGAGCAGAGGGGCAAATGTGAATGGTCTGCACGGTGCAGCCACCTGGTGGCATAGAGCTCAACCATACACAGTAGCAGCAACGAAGCGTTTGCTTCTTTGCTGCTGGTGCGTACTTTTCGCAGGAGTGTAATCATCAACACGTTGTTTTTATAAATGTTTAAAATGTTTTACACTTCGTTAGAGCAATATTAGCGCTTTGTTTGACTGGTTAAGCGCTGCGCCAACAAGCGTCTGGACCATGCAGACCGATCAGGCCGCTCACGTACGTCTACGCCAAAGTTCCGTCATCAGCTTGAGTTTATGCCTCCAGTCATTTGCCGAAATGACCAGCTTGCCTGTGGTTAACGGAATACCAGACACGTTCGGCGCTACGACAGAATGCTCGCAACGCACGCTGCTTCGATAGCTCTCGCTTGGGGTCGACAGCCAAGCAGCTGGCGGATAGGTTTCGCGCGGGCGGGGGCGGGCTCCAAAACACCCGGAAGTCGACGATGTGACGTTGCATCGTGACGCAGGACCAGTGAAGGCGGAGCTTAGCCCCGCTCGCTCGGCGGACGAGTTGAGGAGGAAAAGCATGGCTGGGGAGGAGGGTAACTTATAATCGCTTGTAGCTCCATTAATACGTAACGCTTCACTTAAATTGTGGTGCGAAGGTTCTACTTAAGCTGTACCCTACGCGTCTACAAAATTTGTCCGAATCGTTTCAGGGGCCCTTTAAAGTACCATCAACAACAACAAAAACAGATTTAGCCGTGGTAACGAATATCTCGTTCTGATATTTGAAAGTCGGTGTGCTCATGCACAAATCTCCCTTTTCATGGAAACACGACGCCCATCAAGAAATCAATGTTTTAAAAATGTTCAAAATCCTTTCCTTCCACAGCAACGCGAAGCATAAATCGCTCTCCCATGACTCGATAACATTGCCCGGTACTCCTGGGCCGATGATCGCAATGGCAGCTATTATGCTGTTATTCATGTCATTAATGTCAATGGTCCTTGTTGCCTAAACTCGATCTTTAACGTAGCCTCCTGAAGAAAAACGTTGGGCGGAGAAAGGTCAGGGGCTTTCGGCGGCCAAAACATCTCTTCTCCGCACCGAATCCATGGTCGTGGAAAATTACAGTCCAACAAGCTCTTTGCAGAGGTGGATAAACGTGGTGGTGCTCCGTTATGCTGGAACCATACATGGCGCAGGTCATTCAGGAGAAGACTGGATACAAATTTGTTGACTCCATGCTTAGTATTTCTTTCGTGTACTTCTTGCCGTTCAGGTTGTCCTGAACGGATAGAACCTACGCTTCTTTGGCACATTTGCGACTGTTGCGAAGCTGCGTCTGCGCTCATGGGCAACTTGTCGGATACTGATTTGTGGGATCAACGTAACGTACGCGAGAACGTCACTTTCGATAGCTTCATCGACAATTATCTTATCGGTATGTTTGTGATGGTGGACAGGGGCTGTTGTGTGAAAGCGCCGGAATATGCTTATGAGTGTTGACTTAGTTGGAAATCTGAAGTCGGTCTGGGTGGTGAGCCGGGTATAGCCGCATCGCTGAGGCGTTGCACTCATCTCAGCCATTGCAAGAATGACGCCTATCTTGTTTTCGGCCCGCTGGGGCGTCTGCGTCAGCAGGCGTTACGTGTGTTGCGACACCACGTACCCGAGCACACGAGGGTTCGACCGTCCCGCGTGTAGCCGTGCGCGGCTTAGACGTGTCTGGTGAATTCCTGGGGGTTGAGCCGATGCCGGGTGTTCGCACCTTTAAGGCCCCCCAGCTAGGCAACACACCTCTTTGGCCCTTGCTTCACAAAGACGGCACCTCCAGACTGACCCACCTGGGGGAAATCGGCAGTCGCCTTTTCCTGTCTCTCTCTACCCTCACCTTCATCTTTCTCTTCCATTGTTAATCTATCCTGTCCTCTCATCTTTTCCATTCACTTCGATTTTTCCTGGCGGCAAGCATTTTTCCTGGCGGCAAGGGTTAACCTGGTGTGGCTGTCCTACCTTGGGTATACCATATTGGGTTATAGTAACGGAATACTGCTGGCGCTGTGCAGCTTGTTCACATGTTCCGCCACGTCCCCTTGTTGGGCTCCCTGGTGGGTGGCCGACGCCGTTGCCGAACAAATCAGTTTTCTGTGGGATCCTCGAACCCTTTTTCAACCGATCCTGCCTCGAAAAGGGTACGCACCGACGCAACCTCACTATTCTTGCCCGAAAACAAAGAAACTTTCTCGAAAATGCGCGTCCTTTACTGTGAATAATTATGGACAAAAGCAAGAGCAATTTCAGCATTCTTTGTGGCCAAATTCCTAAAAGAGACCATTGGAACTGGTTATACGGTAACAAAGATGGCAACTGGGGATTTGCTCCTCGAACTAAAGGACAAGCAACATCACAACAGACTCGCAACCTCGTAGCCATTGGTAACATCCCTCTTTCTGTGAGCGCACACCGAACTATGAACACCCCGCAGGGGCGTCTGCGTCAGCAGGTGTTTGGTACATTGCGACACCACGTGCCCGAGCACACGAGGGTTGGACCCTCCAGCGTGTAGCCGTGCGCGGCTTAGCCGTGTCTGGGAAAAGGGGGATCCTGGGGGTTGCGCCGATTCTGGGTGTCTGGACCTTTAAGGCCCCCCGGCGAAGGCAACACACCTCTTTGGCCTCTGCTTCACATAGACGGCACCCCCGGACTGACCCACCCGGGGGAAATCGGTAGTTACCTTTTCCTGTCTCTCTTTCCCTACAATCCCTACAACCTTCGTCTTTTCCTTACTTTACACCTTTCCTGTCTCCTTCTCATTTCTTTATTATTTCCGACCTTCCTGGCAGCAAGGGTTAACCTTGTGTGAGTAACCAACCTTGGTTATGTCATATTTGGTTATAGTGGCAACGTACAGCTGGCGTTTGCAGGCCCTGTTTTTCAGGCCCTGCAGCGTCCCCTTGTTGGACTCCATGGTGGGTGGCTAGCGTTGCTGCCAAAAACTACACGTCCACACATGGCTACTTCCTTCCCTCCACTACCTGATCGCCCTCAGAAAAGAGGGCGCACCGATGAAGTCTTCCAGTTTTTTGGCCGCCAAAAAGAATCCTTCCCGCGTTTCCATGTGATTCATTCTGGAAAACCAGTTAAACCAGTACGAACAATCAGTACAAACAATCTCACCCTTCCTTGTTTCCAAGTCATTGACTGAAGTCTTTGGTCTTGGTTATAAGGCGTCGAGGATGGCAAGCGGTGATCTCCTCTTGGGGCTCCGCGATCAAAAACAATATGAAAAATTGTCAAAACTAGTGTCATTTGGGGAAACCCAAATAATTATAACCCCGCACCGCACCATGAACACCACCCGTGGTGTTTTCTCTGACTATGACTTGATGGAGCTCACTGAGGCTGAACTCTTGAAGGGCTTCAGTGACCAGAATGTTATCAATGTTAAACAAATTAAGATGAGGCGAGATGGAAAAGAGATCAAGACGAAACACCTGATACTCACCTTCGGCTCAATTGTCCTTCCCGAGTCCATCGAGGCCGGTTATATCAAACTTCGTGTTCGGCCATACGTTCCCAATCCTCTCAGATGCTTTAAATGCCAACGTTCCGGCCACAGTTCACAGAACTGTCGAGGCCGGCTGACTTGTGCCAAGTGCAGTGACAATGAACATTCCTCCGAAACGTGCCAGAACACTCCACATTGTGTTAATTGTGATGGTGAGCATGCCGCATACTCGCGGTCGTGCCCGTCTTGGAAAAGAGAAAAGGAAATCGTAACCGTTAAAGTAAAGGAAAACATAAGTTTTAAAGAGGCACGCAGGCGGGTATCCTACCTGCCAAAGAAAACCTTTGCCGATGTGGCGCGTCAGGGGGCAGCGTCACAATGGCCTTCGGCGGCTGTCCGACCCACAAGCAGTGAGTCGGCAGTTACGCCATCTGCCCCCGCGGAGGTTGCCGCTAGCGCTGCTCCGTCAACCGAGGAGAAGCGACCATCGACCCCGAAGGTGGGCGCACCCGAGGCTGCCTCAACCTCCCAGGTCCCTTCCAATGCTGGCAATGGCCGGCGGAGCCAAATCCCCCAGGGAGCCCCATCAACCCCCGGGCTGGTGGGCGCAGCGGTCTTGCCCTCCAAGGCGGGACCTTCCCTGGTAACTTCTGGCTCACAAGAGCACGTGTCCGGCGCCTCACAAGAGGCAATGGACACTACACCTGTCCTCAAGGCGCACCAAACACCTAAGGAGCGGCGAGGCTCCCTCGAACGCTCCTGAAAGGGCAGAACCCCCGTTACAGGGCCTCGAAAGAGCTCTGTAACCTAAGGCATCATCTCCATTTCCATACACACAGCACTTATTTACTTTCAATATGGATACACAAATAATTCAATGGAACGTTAGAGGTCTTCTTAGGAACCTTGATGACTTGCAAGAGCTTATCCAAAAACACAATCCAAAAGTGCTGTGTCTACGAGAAACACACTTGAAACCACAACACACAAACTTTCTCCGACCGTATGTCAAGTTCCGCAAAGATCGCAATGACGCTGTCGTATCATCAGATGGTGTTGCCATTTTTATTCATAAAAGTATTTCCTGTCAGCGTTTACAGCTACAAGCGCCCCTTGAAGCAGTGGCGGTTCGAGTTGTTCTTCTAAATAAACTCGTCACCATTTGCTCGCTTTACGTACCAACACACTACAAATTAACGAAACATGAATTCCAATCCTTTATAGATCAATTGCCAGAACCTTATGTTGTTCTTGGCGATTTCAATGCGCACAGCTCCCTGTGGGGCGACTCGTATAGGTGCGTGAGGTCGCCTTGTTGAACAGTTCCTTTTTTCTTCTGGTGCGTGCCTTCTGAATAAGAAGAAACCCACTTATTACTGTCTTGCAAACAATACCTTTTCTTCAGTTGATCTGAGCATAGTTTCCCCGTCCACACTGCCTGAACTCGAATGGGAAGTTACGAACAATCCTTATGGAAGCGACCACTTCCCCATACTATTAAGAACACTTAAAGAAAACGAATATCCACCACAGGCTCCTAGGTGGAAGATTGACACAGCAGACTGGGAGAAATTCCGAAACTTCCCTAGTATATCATGGGATGACATGTCTTCTTTAGAAATCGATGCTGCTGTGGAGTACTTCACAGCCTTCATAATAGATGCCGCATCTAAATGCATACGTGAAGTAAGTGGCTCGGCATGCAAACGGCATGTCCCGTGGTGGAACGGCGAATGTAGGATCGCTCGTAAGAATCAGGACAAGGTGTGGGGGTTGCTGCGTGCTTCTCCCACTGCTGAGAATCTTGTCAACTTTAAAAAATAAAGTCCCAAGGCAGGCGAACCCGCCGACAGGCTAGAAGAGAAAGTTGAGACAAGTTTTTATGGAGTATTAACTCGTTTAGAGACGAGGCCAAAGCCTGGAACAGGGTTAATAGGATTAGAGGGCGCCAAACATATTCACTCACTCTGGTAAACACACAGGGCGATACCCTGCAAGATCAGGCAGACTCACTTGGGGAGCACTTTGAGAGCGTGTCGAGCTCAACACATTATTCTCAGTCATATCTCAAATATAAACAAATAGAATAATGTAAGCCAATAATTAGAAAAGCCAGGCAGAATGAACCCTATAACCGGCCTTTCAGTATTGCCGAGTTGAGAGCTGCCTTGAACACATGCAAAAGCACTGCACCGGGACCGGACAGAGTCATGTATGATATGATCAGAAACTTACATACTGACACACAAGTTACACTACTCACACTTTACAACACTATTTGGGCTGCGGGATACCTCCCATCTACATGGAAAGAGGCGATTGTGGTTTCTGTCCTGAAGCAAGAAAAAGACCCCTCCTCGGCAGCAAGTTATCGTACGATAGCTCTTACGAATTGTCTGTGAAAGCTCTTTGAAAAAATGATTAATCACAGACTCATACACTTTCTTGAATTCAACAATATACTCGATCCCTATCTGTGTGGCTTCAGACAAGGGCGGTCAACAACAGATCATCTTGTGCGCATTGAAGGACATATCCGCGATGCCTTTGTACACAAACAGTATTTCCTCTCGATATTCCTCGATATGGAGAAGGCATATGATACAACATGGTGTTACGGGATCTTGCGAGACTTGTCGGGAATGGGCATGTGTGGAAATATGTTGGAAATAATTGAAAGCTATTTGTCCAATCACACCTTCCGTATAAAAGTCGGTAATGCACTGTCACGTCCCTTTACGCAGGAAACTGGTGTACCCCAGGGAGGCGTGCTCAGCTGCACTCTCTTTATCGTTAAGATGAACACACTACGTGCTTCACTGCGACCTGCCATTTTTTATTCCGTATACGTAGACGATATACAAATAGGCTTCAAATCCTGCAACCTCACAGTATGCGAAAGACAGATACAGCAGGGCTTAAACAAAGTGTCCAAATGGGCAGACCGAAACGGATTTAAGGTCAACCCTCACAAAAGTTCTTGTGTTCTCTTCAAAAGAAAGAGAGGCCTGGTCCCAGATCCTTGCGTAGAACTGGGCGGACAACAAATTCCTGTAAACAAAGATCACAAATTTCTTGGTGTTATACTCGACTCCAGGCTTACGTTCATTCCTCACATAAAACATCTTAAATAAAAATGTCTTAGAACAATGAACTTACTTAAAATTCTATCCCACGCAACGTGTGGTAGCGACAGACAGTGTTTATTGAATATTTACAAGAGCCTAGTTTGATCACGGTTTGATTATGGTGCCGTAGTATATCACTCTGCCCCAATGAGCGTGACTAAGATGTTAGACCCCGTCTGGGTATCCGTCTGGCCACTGGTGCATTTAGGACAAGCCCTGTTGAAAGTCTATATGTAGAGTCAGATGAGTGACCACTCCATCTTCAGAGAGCTAACATCAGCTTAACGTATTTTCTCAAGGTTGGCTCTAATAAGGAACATCCGTGCTTCACAACCGTTAATGACTTGACGTGTGAAACACTTTTTCATAATAGACCCTCTATGAGACTTCCTTTCTCACTGCGTGCACGAGTACTTAGCATGGAAATGGATGTCCCAGTTCTCGAACAACGCCTATTGCCTCCAGCTAAGCTAGTACCACCTTGGGAGTGGCAACTGATAGCGTGTCACACATCCTTTGTAGAGGTCACTAAACATGCGCCAGGCACACATATCAAAATGCATTTCTTGGAGCTCCAGTACAAGTACTCATGCACAGAGTTTTACACAGACGCTTCTAAGTCGCATGCCGGGGCGTCCTACGCAGCCATTCGTCCATCCTTCTCGGAATCCGGTGTACTGCACCCTGAAACAAGTATATTTACGGCTGAGGCCCATGCACTATTGTCGGCTGTGAAACATATCAGAAAATCAAATATTCAAAAAACATTTTTATTTACAGACTCCTTAAGCGTCGTAAAAGCCTTGAAGTCACACTGTAAACACAGAAACCCCGTAATTACTGAGCTCTATTCCAATCTCTGTAGAGCGTATATGTCTAACCAGCATGTCATTATATGCTGGGTGCCTGGACATAGGGGCATCGAGGGTAACTTTCTAGCAGACCAGATGGCCACATCAATTTCATTGCATACAGTTAATCCTACTGCTTCGGTCCCTGTTACAGACCTGACGCCTTTTTTAAGAAGGAAACTGTGAAACCACTGGCAACGTGAGTGGGACGCAGAAGTAAATAACAAACTGCACGTGATAAAGCCACAGTTAGGTTCTTGGCGCTCCGTAACAAAATCACGGTGAACAGATGTCCTATTCTGTCGCCTCAGAATAGGACACACATTTGGTACACATAACTTTTTACTCACTGAAAATGAGCCTCCAACCTGCAATAGATGCGGGGAGAGGCTGACCGTCCTCCGCGTCCTCCTGGAGTGTCGGGCAGCCGAATCTGAGAGAAGGAAACATTTTTCCCTAGCATACCGGCAGCACATCCCCCTTCATCCTATTATGTTACATGGTCCAGAACCACTCTTTGACACCAGCACAGTCCTAAGTTTCCTGAAAGATGTTGTACTGCATGTTTTTAGTCCCACATGTTCGTAGCGGGTCCTCTCTTCAGAGGATGCCGCTGTGATAGCTCTCTGGTATAGCACATGCCTCTAGGCCCTTGTGTTTCAAGGGCTCTGGCGAGGCAGCAGTGCTCCAAGTAATTTTACCATCTTATATATTTTATATTTTGCATCATTCTTCTACGATGGATTTTAATGTTCATAGTATTCGTCATTAGTCATCGCCATAATTTTATAGCACGTAGATTTTACGCACTTTACAGCGACTATCTTTAGGCCACTTTACAGCCAAGTCACATCTTCGTCACAGCACTCATCATTCCACCGCGAAATCACTAACACTGTCTTGGCGCTCTTTGGCCATATCTGGCCCTTGCGCCACTAAACCACACACATTCATTCATTCAACTATGAACACAATGAAAGGCGTAGTATCAGATGAAGACTTAATGACGTTAAATGAAGAATAACTCCTGGATGGATGGATGGATGGATGGATGGATGGATGGATGGATGGATGGATGGATGGATGGATGGATGGATGGATGGATGGATGGATGGATGGATGGATGGATGGATGGATGGACGGATGGACGGATGGACGGACGGACGGACGGACGGACGGACGGACGGACGGACGGACGGACGGACGGACGGACGGACGGACGGACGGACGGACGGACGGACGGACGGACGGACGGACGGATCAAGGCGTAATCCATGTGCAGCGCATCAAAATGAGACGGAACGACAACGAAATCCTAACAAAGCATTTGATAATCACTTTCAGCTCGACTACTTTACCCGAGACTCTTGAAACCAGCAAAGTAAAACTTCATGTTCGACCTTACATTCCGAACCCGCGACGTTGCTTCAAATGTCAGAGGTTTGATAACGCATCCCAGAGCTGCCGAGGGCAGCTTATGTGCGCAAAGTGCGGCAAAACCGGTAACTTTGCTGACGACTGCAATAATGATGACATACATTGTGCGAACTGCGATGGCAGTCACCCTACATACTCCAGAGATTGTCCAGCCTGGAAGAAAGAAACGGAAATAATTACTGTAAACTTTAAGGAGAATATAACATTCTGTGAAGCACGACAACGAAGGTCCTCTCTATTCTCACTGAAAACATCTTTCGCTGAAGTGGTGCAATGTGGGGCGGCACCACAATGGCCTCTGGCGGCAGGCCGGACCACGCCCCAGCGTGTCGAGGCTAACGCCACCCGCCCCTACTGTGGGAGCAGCCAACGCTGCCCTGCCATCTCTCAAAGTGTCCACACCAGTGGCTGCTTCAAGCTCCGGCAGCAGCCAGGGCACCGCAGAGGCCACAGGGTTCCTGTCGACCTCCGGCCCAGTGGGGACGAAGACTTCGTCGCTTTAGATGAAGTCTACGTGACGCACACATGGCTCTTTGGAGCGGGTGTCCAGTGCCTCGCAAGAGGCTATGGACACCAGTCCAAGCCGAACGGCGTAGGTAGCGTTGAAGGAGCGGCGAGGTTCTCTTGACCGCTCCAGAAAAGACAAAACACCAATTACAGGGCTTAACAAAGGCTCTGCCAAGTAAGTCACTCTCCACTCTTTTGAGACACACAGCAAAATTTTTTTTCAACATGGACGACATCGTGCAGTGGAATGTTAGAGGACTATTAAGAAACCTAGATGACGTCCAAGAAATGCTCTGTAAGTTCAGTTCTAAAGTGCTGTGTGTGCAAGAAACACATCTAACTTCCAAGCACGCCAACTTCCTCCGACAATATATGACTTTCCTGAAAGACCGCGAGGATGCTGACTCATCATATGGCGTTGTAACCATCATTGTTGATAGATGTCCGGTATAACCATAGATGATGCTGTTGCATATTCTACTGCTTTTATACTTGAGCCGCCTGTAAATGTATTACTCAAGTGAACGGCATCGGTTCCAAGCAGCGTCTTCCCTGGTGGAACGATGCATGTAGTCAAGCACGAAGAAACTAGAACAAAGCGTGGGCACCGCTTCGCGATTCTCCAACAGCAAAAAACCTGGAAAGCTTTGGGCATGTCCAATCCCAGGCAAGGAGAACGCGCCGACAAGCGCGTTATCAAGCGCCAACTCTTACACAGATGAGAGAAAAGCCTAGAATAGAGTGAAGAAAGTTAATGAGCGACAAACGTATTCCCTGCCTTTAGTAAATAGCCACGGAGAAAGCCTAGAAGATCAAGCCAACTTTATTGGTGCACATTTTGAACACATATCCAGCTCATCACACTACTCCAAAACGTTCCTAAAGTACAAAACGCGAATAGAGAAGCAAAAGTTAAAAAGAAAATGTGCAAAAAATGTGCTGTACAACGAACCATTCTGCATAGCAGAACTGCAGGCAGCACTGAACTGTTGTAATACATCCGCCCCAGGCTCAGACCGGGTAATATATGAGATGTTGAAACAACTATCATCCGAAACACAAAAAAACTTTTTTCCCTTTACAGCGTTGTACGGTTTTCCGGCGAGGTACCCTCTGTTTGGAAGGAGGCTACTATAATTCCAATTCTGGAGCATGGAAAGGATCCTTCCTGTGTATCAAGTTACAGATTTAGAGCACTAGAAAGTTGCCTCTCCGAAGTATTCGAAGAAATGATTAACTGTCACCTACTCGGCTTACTCAAATCAAACAAATTGTTCGACGCATACCAGTGCGGGTTTAGGGAGGGTCCATCTACCAGTGACCATCGTATACGTATCGAGGCACGTATCCGTGAAGCTTTTGTTCATAAGCAGTTTTTCTTATCTGTATTACTTGATATGGAGAAAGCCTATGATACTACGTGGTGGTTCGGAATATTGAAAGACCTCTCACACTTAGGTATACGCGGTAAAATGTTCAATGTTATCGAAAGTCATCTGTCTAATCACTCATTCCGTGTTCCAGTGGGCAGTGTTTTGTCACGGAAATTTGTACAGGAAACGGGAGTGCCGCAGGGCGGAGTGCTCAGCTGCACTCTTTTTATAGTAAAAATGACTTCTTTTCGTCTACATATACCACGTAACATCTTCTATTCAGCATATGTTGGCGATGTGAAGGTAGGATTCCAATCGAGTTCTCTCGTAATCTGTGAGCGATAGGTCCAGCTTGGTCTTAACCCTTTGAGGGTCGAATTATTTTGAAAAAACTTTCCCAGGTGGTCAAATTACTTTATTGCGGACCTTGAAAGTACAAAATATATTAAGTCGGTAATAAATAGTCAAAAAATAATTAGGAACAGTATTTTGGTGTCGGCATCACTCAGAACTGCAAAATGTTCAATAGTATTTCCGAGCGTGGTACTCCTTGAAATACGGGTCTACCCACGGCGCCTTATCGCAGTCTGTACACCTAAAATGCGTGTCTGTTCTCTTGAGGCAAGGAGTTGTGTTGGCGCACACATGCTATCTCTGCGTGCGGCTGCCTTGGGCGGAGGTCTGAGGCACCCTCTCGCGTAAGCGCGTTGCCGCGGAGAACGAGAATACCTCGCGAACGGCGCTGATAAGCAAGTGGCGATAAACAAGCTAAGAGCAGTGCCAATCAAGATAGAAATCAACTTCCGCCGCCCCTGCGAGAGCGTGCCGACAAAGAGAAAAACCACGTTTCGCGCGCCTCCGTTGCGATCACGCGGCAGAACCGAAACCGCGAAAGCGCGTTGCCACTGAGAGCGAGAATACCTCGCGAACGGCGCGGATGAGCAAGCTAAGAGCAGCGCCAATCAAGATAGAAATCAACTTCCACTGCCCTGCAAGAGAGTACCGACAAAGAAAAAAATGACGTTTCGCTCGCCTCCGCTGCCATCACGCGGTGAAACCGAAACCGCCAAAGGGGCGTTGCCGCAGTCTGAGCGACGCGCTGAAGCTAGCAATCAGCTCTGTTTATCTTCCCAAGAAGGTAGCACCAATTTTAAACGCATCTTGTAAGTGCTAAGAGGTGGCAGCACCTCCCGATGAGCGCTCATCGTCATTATGGCGCGAAATTTCAAACGGAGGGTCGGAAACGTACCCGTACGGCTAAGACCTTGCGGGACAGAAAACCGCTGCCGTACATGTACGGCGAAAACCTTCAAAGGTTTTTTAACAAGGTCTCCAAATGGGCTGATGAGAACGGGTTCAGAATGAATCCACAAAAAAGCACCTGTGTCGTTTTCTCTAGGAAAAGAGGCCTGCACCCTGATCTTGAAATTGTGTTGCATGGTGACCTTGTGCCTGTAAACAGGGAACGTACATTTTTAGGCATAATTTTAGACGAGAAATTAACGTTTGTACAGCACATAAAGTACCTTGAAAACAAATGTATGAAAACAATGAATATCTTAAAGTCAAGTCAAGCACAACCTGGGGCAGTGATAGAAAATGTCTCTTACACTTGTATAAAAGCCTCATACGCATACGACTAGACTATGAAGCCATATAGTTTACCAGTCGGCTACTCTAACTGCTCTAAAGATGCAAGAGCAAGACCCTGTCCGCCACTTAAAAATTCGCCTGTCCACAGACGCCTTTAGAACAAGCGCAGTGGAAAGTCTGTACGTTGAATCGGATAAATGGTCGCTTCAACTGCAGAGAACATATTCGTCTTTCATGTATTTCTCAGAGTGAACGGAAACAGTCAGCACCCCGCGCATTCCACCAAAACGATTTGTCCAGTTCTCAACTTTTTCGCGACCGGCCCACAGTGGCACAGCCTTTCTGATTGCGTGTTAGAAACATAGCTGAAGAAACAAGGATTCGACTGCTTGAACACCACCTTATGCCTCCTGCTATACGGCCCCGCTGTGGCGGTGGCAACCTATACACTGTGATACATTCTTCGTAGCTGTTACAAAGCGCGCGCCTGTGGTGCATATGCGAATGTACTTCCTTGAATTACAGCACAAATACTCCTCTCCTAAATTTTTTACACACGCATC
Source organism: Dermacentor albipictus (assembly GCF_038994185.2). NCBI lineage: Eukaryota > Metazoa > Arthropoda > Arachnida > Ixodida > Ixodidae > Dermacentor > Dermacentor albipictus. Next base: position 56,907,014 of record NC_091827.1, on the reverse strand, counting down.
GAAGTGTTATGATGGTGTCTCTTACGCAGGGGTCGGTCCATCCTTTTCGGATGCTGCTGTTCTGCACCCTATCACAAGTATTTTCACAGCAGAAGCCTACGCGATATTGGCCGCCGTTAAACACATTAAATAATTTAATATACCAAAGGCAGTTATATACACAGACTCTTTGACCATCGTAAACGCTTTGAAAACTGTCAAAAAATATAAAAACCCTGTAATTATATATCTTTACTCACTATTATGCACCATCTATGCGTCCAAGCAGCATATCGTGGTATGCTGGGTGCCGGGGCACCGAGAGATTGAAGTAAACGTGTTGGCTGACCAGCTAGCCACATCCGTCCACGCGAACGCTTCCAACTTATCCACGACTGTGCCTGTAATGGACCTCAAGCCCTCCCTGAGGAAAAAGCTCAGGGCTTACTGGCAGCGGTTGTGGGATAAAGAAACAGAAAATAAACTACATGTTATCAAGCCATATCTTGGCCAATGGCCACCGGTATCAAAGAACCACCGTACAGAAGTAACACTTTGCAGACTTGGGATAAGACCCACATACAGCACGCACCCATACCTCTTGCCCGATGGTGATCCTCCCACATGTGATAAATGTGGTGAGCCACTTACCGTGCTTCACATCCTGCTGCTATCCCCTGAATTAGACGCTAATAGGAAAAAGCATTTTTCATTACCCCACAGGCAGCGAATTCCACTCAATCCTCTAATGATCATAGGTATAGAGCCTCTCTTTAAATATCAATCCTTGTTAGCATTTTTAATAGATGTACATAGTTTTCACGTTATAGCCCAAGGAAATCCGTAGCACGGCTTCTTAAGAGAGGTTTCAGCTGCGGTAGCTGCATTAAAAGAAAGCACCTGCCTCCCGGCCTTTAGGCTCAAAGACCTTCAGGAGGCATACGTGCTATTTCCATATTTTTGCATTTTAGCCTCATGGTCACTTATCATGCGTAGTATACCCATAGCCCACTAGACGTATCACTTTCATAATTTTATACTATATATTGTTTCACGCTTCTACGATAGTGATTGATTTTAGGCCACTTTACAGCCATGTTACATCCTACCATTGCCACTGACCAATCAGCGCTTAACACAACGCTATCAGTCGTGGTGCTCTTTGGCCATACCTGGCCCTTGCGCGACTAAACAACACACATTCATTCATCTTGTTTTCGGTAGAGTACCTCGACCCGGCGGAACAGCCATGTCAGCACAAGTGTATACCAACATAGTTTTTCTTTATTTCCTTACAGAGGCGCCGCTATCACGGAAGCAGTCTAGTAGATGGCAGTGAAGCTAACGCGTTGAGAAGATAATGTCCCGGTGCGATCTCAAGTCGTACAAAAACGTGTCGAATTATTTTTCCATGATCGCGTTTTATAGGATAATGATTACTGCGTACGCCGTACCACGCAGTCATTCCTCGATTTCGCCAGCCGAGAGTGAATGGGGAACAATTATCATCTTTGCCTATGTCTGCGCCCCGTCTCCATGCTAAACGCCGCACGCAACAGCTGCGTCAGATCAAAAAAGAACTTTGCGCCGATCCTCCCTGTTTTCCATGCGTAATCATGCGAACGGAAATTATAATTTTCTGCTGGATATCTGGGAACATGGGCATGGTAGAAGAATTCTGCCAAATGCAACTGTGTAGAGTCACAAGGGCCTCTAACTTTTCAGTACAAACATTCCCGCTTACTGCAGTCGCTAAAAAGTTAGTTATTTAATTTTAGTTAATTGACCGGTGGACCGCGATAATTATAGTCTCATTTTGTGTCTCCCTGGCCCTGGCCACATAACTTATTTGCATAGGTGAACTTTCCGTACTTCCCAGTGCCTAATTTAAAAAAGAGCAGCAAAACTTAATTTTGATCGCACTGTAATGAAAGGAGTTGATTACGAAGCAAAGAACAAAATAGGCATTTACCTAAAATCCTGTCTCTGCTGATAGCACACGAAGTCACCATGACTTGAGTAGCCATTGGCTTTGCCTATGCTTGCTCTGTACATGCTCTCCCTCACCAGTAAAAACGATGGTTAAAAATGAGCTGCAGAAAGGAGAAATGGGACACACTGAACAGAGCAGTTCTGCACCCAAAGCCGCATGAATGGAGAGTTTTAGCGCGTCTGTAAACATATCAGCGCTTACGGATTGCTGGGTTACCACAGCCATGTACGGCAGCTGCAAACATAGTGGCGAGCTTTTGTGACGCGTTGCGCAACTGCAACGCGTTCGAAATTTTTGTGTGTCATGTCAGTGTTATTGTCAAGTGAAAGTCATAAACAGACTGTGCATTATGGATTACGTGGCTGCCAAGAGTTAACAATAGGAATAGAACAAGGTAACTCACTACAGTATGCGTATTGTGTGCCCTCTTTCAGACACCATGTCTTCAAATTCCGCTACCAGCGTCGTTTCTTGCCGTACACCTCTTCAGTAAGTCGGTATTAACGCGATAGAGTTAAGGAGCGCTCGTGTCGCAGAAAAGCCGGTGTCGTCGGCGTCGGCGTCCGCGGCGTTGACCGTGAGCGATAAATCACGGCAGGCACTTCATAAATAAAAAGCAACTTCCAAGATGTGCTGGGTGGGAATCGAACCAGGGTCTCCGGAGTGTGAGGCGGAGACGCTACCACTCAGCCACGAGTTCGATGCTTCCAAGCGGTACAAACGCGCCTCTAGTGAATGCGGTGTTGCCTTCGAAACGAGCCATGGAAAGTTATACTGCGGTGTATATCGGTAATTATGAACATGTAACTTACAGAAGTCGCAATTACACGAGTAGCGAAGTGCGTTTCCGCTGCATTTCTTCTGCGCTTTCCACACACGCAGAGCCATCTTGCGGCAAACACAGAAGACCCCCTCCTCTCCATGTATGGCGCTGCCCCGACAGATGGCGCGCCACGCGCGCATTGGAGCTGCGAGGACCGGTGCGAGGCGGTTCGCGGCCCCGACTCCCTCTCCCCTGACAACGCTTCGCCTTGCTCCCTCTGCCGAATCAAGCGTCCTTCCTTTCTTTAGATCGCTATCTGTCTATCTCTCTGCCCGTGCCGATCACGACGTTTGGCTGGCGTGCATCATTTCCCCCTCCGAGATACCGAGTTCTTCGGTTCGTTCCGCTTGCTCAGGCGCACGTTTCGTTGCTGCGCCGAACGCCGCGTTGCTCGACCATATGGCTCGGCGCTCACCGCGTCCGATGCGGGGCGACTCGTAAGTGATGGCTGCCCTGTAGCCCACTGTCTTACACCCCTTGGCGGGTCGACGGGAACGCTGTCGCGTTCCACTCTTGAAGGCGAAGCTTAAGCGTCCTCCAATTTTTTTTCGTGCAAATGACGAATGCTGCTTCATGGACAGACTGAAACTCTCCAATAACGCCAGATTTGCCGATGGTTTTCGAAGCAGTGCGTACAAGGAAAGTACAGGGTTATATCTGAGCACGCTTGTTTAGACTGTGTGATGGGTTCAAGGTCTTGTAGTCCGTGAGCTTGCCTCTTGTCATCGCACATTATTGTCACGTTTTAGAGACATTTTGCGCCAAGGGTTCAATGCACTTAATCGCTGAAGTTTTGTTTCGAGAATTTCTGATTGGATCTTGTCACTGCACCGAACCGCGAGAGAGAGGGAGAGAGAGAGATGCTGTAATAGATGCTGGAGACGTTTGTCGGGTCATGCATCCCAGGTGGCACGTCAGGCTGGGCCAACGTTGGAAACATATTGGCGCTTCTTGGCCCAATGATGGCCTAAGATTAACAGCGTGGTTCCAATATTGGCAGTGCCATTCTGATTCCTGGCCCAATGATGGCCTAAGGTTAACAGCGTGGCGCGAATATTGGCTGTGCCATTCTGATAGAGATCCAACGTTGGCCCACATTACACAGTAAACGATACTGGCTGTGCCATTCTGATAGAGATCCAATGTTGGCCCACATTACACAGTCAGTAAACAATATTGGCTGTGCCATTCTGATAGAGATCCAACGTTGGCCCACATTGCACAGTCAGTAAACAATATTGGCTGTGCCATTCTGATATAGATCCAATGTTGGCCCACATTACACAGTCAGTAAACAATATTGGCACTGCCGTTCAACAAGGCGGGAATTATTGGACCGACTTTCGTATGGATTTGCCAATATGGGTTACTAGTTGGCTTTCTTTGGAGGACATAGGCCCGTAATAAGCCAATTTTCCCCTTGTCATCTTTTAGTGCTCTACGACTTGCTGAGATTGAGCAACGCGTTTTGAAAACTAACGCACTGATCACAGGCACACTGCGCAGGAACCAGAAATATGTTCTCCCATGTCAACTCCATGAATGGTACACCGCCATTTTTGCACTTCTCCTTTACCGAAATGCGTCCCCTAAAGATAAAAGCCAGTGTACCACGTAGCAAGCAGGGGAAGTCGCATAAATTTAGCCGCTGCTTTATTGATCGTGAATAAGAACATGAGCTTTCCATATGAAGCAACGATATTGCGAATTTGCCTGCGCATTGTATATTTTGCATGTACGCTCCGCGGCTTTGGTGGGTGAGGATTCTGAGGAGAATCGAGAATTACAGTGCCTCAGAGCTGATGGAACCGTTTTATATTGCATCGAGATGGAGCGCATATGTATTAGTGAAACTTTTGTTTGTTTGTTTAGCATGCATGGCATGTTGCGGCGACATAATCATCATGCTCCTATTCTAATATATTTGTTCGTGCATGTGTAGTAAGCTCCTTGTATGAATGCCCCTCACTGAAAAAAAATTAATTGCACGTTTTTGGCATTTGCGTGTCAACAACCTCTTGTCTTTGGCTTTAGTAGGCACGGTGCATTCCGGATTTTTTTTTTCGGCCTAGCTTTCCGTCCTTCAGCCCCCACTTGCCTCTCCCCCACGCACCACTTGAGCCTGGTCAATGCTATCAGTCAAGCGTTCAGACAGCCATAAGCTGCTGTGTCGAATTGGGTGCTCTCGGAAGCATGGGGGAAAGTGGCGGGGTCACTATTGTCCTCCTGGTCGCCCTCCATCGCTGTCACCCCAAAACGCGGTCGGGCTAGGTCCAGCGGGGGAATGTGGCGTTTACGCCATATTCGTCGTTCACCCTTTCCTTTCACACTTTCCTTCTATGCGTCGCTAGCACGCCGACTGGGTGCAACACCGCCTGAGTGCAACACCGCCTGAGTGCTTGCCGTCTTGTCCGTTCTTGCCAGCGCACTCCTCTCGTGAAAAATGCTCGCTTGCAGTCGTCATTCCTACTGAGAAGCCTACATCTTTAATTACGCAGCAATGTGGCCACGAATTTTTGTGAGTGTTAGAATTGATATAGGTGAAACAACAATTTGAAAAAAAGTCGGCGCTCGTGGCCACCGTCTTCGATGTGGGATGAACTCGGATACACAAAAGCATGGATCTTCCAATGGTGAGTGCATTTGTTTTGCGCATGTTATAAGTTTTATAAGGAGCATTATCACCCAAGCAATATCACGCGGTATATATATTACTGAAACAGGCCTGTCTAATGTAGAGTGCCTGTAATTACATAGCTCTTTTTATTTGCAGCTTTTGAATAGTGCCCGGACTAGAGCCACGTGTAAATCTCTGTGAATTTCACCCAAATTCCAGGACTATGATTTTATCAAGCCACGCGCGCGGCCTGATCCTGCTAGTGATACCGAGGAACCACGTTTCTTCTCACTGTTATAGGTCAAGTGTCATTTCCAGCCGACAGTATTTCTTTCTTTTCGTATAATAAATGCCTCGTTTACTAGTGTTTCCTGACGGAACTTCTCGGTTTCCACATTAAAAATTTCGCACGAAGGCCGCATTGTGTCTACACAGTCTGAAACTAGGCTTTGTGTACTGTAGCAGGTTTTGCTGCAATTTTTTAATTATGAAGTGCTACGCTGACTAGGTGTGAGCTGTAAACAAGGCGGACGGATCCTGCGCATTTTATGTCTGTTCTAAATATTACGTTACACCTTGAACAAGATATGCCATATATGTCGAAATATTAGGAAGTGTTACCTGACAAATATCTTGCAAGGAAGTTTCTTGATTCACCCCTTCGAACTCTCTGCTCAGACTGATAATATTGTTGCAGTATGGCGATTTTTCAAATGAAAACGCTGCCACATACGTTTGTCATACCAACATCTCTGATAATGTTTCTTTTTATTTTACAGTGCAAGCATTTCCTCCAAGTAGTGGTGAAGTCGCTATGGGATATGGTAGCAATATCAACGAGACCACCGCGTTATCGTGCTCCTCGGGGGCCTGATCAGCCCACCGTCATCCAAGCACTGACCAACCTGCCTACCAACGTCAGCTCCCTGCCCTGAAACCCCTGGCCAGCCCACCGTCCTCGGCACCTTGCCCAATTCTTATCCTGAGGGCAGTGCCTGTAAATAAACTGTTTGAAGATAACCGAGCGTCACCCATCTAGGTCCACGGAAAATGCCTGTTTGTGAAAATGTATTCGCAAATAAACTGTCATAAACGTCAATTTCAGTATTCTTATATTATTATTTGCAAGCATATATGACTCCTGCTTCTTGACATCTTTTTGTCGAACTTTCCTAGCTACTATTGAGGAAGACGGTAAGGGGACAATTGCTACAAAAAATGCCGCTAGGAAAAGGTTTGCGGTAAGAATGTGTACGTGCTCTAAAGCCAGCATATCTAGAATATTCGTCATGCAAAGGGCATTGGCTCAAAGCTGGCATTAATAATGGCAACGATATGACTCAACACTGGTCCTACGGTGGCAGCACGATGGCTGCTGCATTGGCATAACATTGGTCCAATCTTGGCTTTAACGCTGTGCCAGCACTGGATTGGGTTGCACTTTGCCAATACGCCAACATTGGTCTAACATTGGTACCAATTTTTGCCGGCATTGGGCCATGGTTCGACCAATGCTGGTGTGCTGCCTGGGATGCTACTGCAACTGGCAGAGGCTATGCGTGAATAAAACCATTCATACGCAATACACATGCACACCTTAACAAGCACTCACAATAAGACGCAACTAGTGTACCTTGTCGAGACCACTGTCCATAAGGAAGTCAAGGAGCACCTTCTTTGAGAGAAAAGCACTACCACCACGGAACCATGGTTCTAGTACATGCTCCAGCTCAAAGAAGCTTTGATTTATATCTAAAGCAAATATTCAGAAATGCCACTAAGTGCGCGCAGGCGCATGAAACCTGACGTAGTTTTTGCGCACGTTCCGCCCTGAACTGCGAGATGTGAGAGTGAAATTTATGCTGATAAGAAATTTGCAGCGGTAGAGTAGTGTTTGGTGGGGAGCCAAGGGACATTTGCAAATTGACATTTTCGCTTAAGAAACCGACTCATGATAAGTGCTTGTGGTTGTCTTTCTTCTTTTTGCAGTGATGCCTTGTTGAATATTCTCGTTATTGGAGAAAAATGCAGCGGGAAAACATGCCTTATGCTCAGATTTGTGGTGAGTATTTTTCACTTGCTATAAAGACCGTGCACGATGGGTTTTCATAGCTCTTGTGGCGTGCGCTACCGATTCAATTCGCTGTTTGGGTACGATGGCAAAGTGCGTCCAGTTTTTTTTCTGTATTCAGTGTCCTAAATTAGGCTTAAAAATTACGGGTGTCAGCAAAATGGGTGGCGAAATAACAAAAACATCCATTGCATTCCCTTGGCTGCGCCTAATGATTCAATATTTCAGAAAATCTTGAAGCTGTGAAAAAACATAAGACATTTTTTTTTAAATTTGGGGAAGTCTGGAAAATGTCGGAACCTTCTTTATCATACCGAAGTAAAAATAACAATATATGATGGTACATGCAATGACATGGTTCAAAAAGTTTTGGCACGATATGGACATTCTATAATAGATTATACTTTATTCGCTGGGAGATTCTCGCTAGCTTTCGAAATTCTTGGCCATCGACCATGAAAGCTACGCACTTTAATTCTATTAAGGAGGAGAGGCTGGTGTACAGTCTGCACACATCCGGAACTTTAGTTTCTACATTGCGGATGGAGGGTGTTTCTAGTGCAGTCAATTATGTGTTGCGGGTTCGTCATGTCAAAAACTAGTTCAAGCGCAGGGATTGTTAGAAAAGGGCAATCATAAGTATGTATAGATTCTCTGCTGCCACCTGCTGGAAACCAGTTGACGATGATAACGTATTCTTTCCGAGCTGTGCTTATTCATTAACTTTCGGTAAAACTAGACTTTCGGTAAAACATAATGGAATAAAACTTAGCACTGACAAGAGAGTTTCAACAGAGCCCTTGAATGCAGGGCTGTTAGTCATGTGCTAAAAGTTGCCTGGCCAGATGATTTTCAGGGTGTCTGTTTCGGCTAAAAACTCTAAGACTGTTTGCAGATTAAAAAGCGGTTCATCGCTAAGAAAAAATGCAGGGTGAAGGGGTAAATTCTCGCGATATGCAGCAGGGAAAAACTTTTTCCTGTCTGTTTCTGTTGCAGGGCACTGAATAAGAACATGGAGGACTGTGAGACTATTGCCGCACTTAACACAAGTTGGAGGATCGCCCCCAGTCAAGAGATGAGAGTGGGTACCGTATGTGTGGCCTATCCTTAAACCGCAAAGAAGCACTTCCTTGTAACGTGCTGTTTTCCCACTTATCCAGTTCCCCACTTTTTGTTTTATTATGTAAAGCTTATTCATTACTTGTGTATCCAACTTGCCTTGCCAATGATTCCTTAATTTACGGCGTAGAAAAGGCTTTATGTCTGTGGTAGGGATGGGAATATTTCTATCTCTGTCGCTAAAGGTTACTGATGTAGCGCTTTCGTCAGCTACTTCGTTCCCTTTTATACCTTTGTGACCGGGTACCCAGCATATGGCAATCACTTGATTGCACATATATAGGGTGCAGAATAAATTATACAGCTCATTCAAAACGGAATTCTTATGTTTTCGTAAACTAATTAGTGCTTTCACGACACTTAATGAGTCTGTGTAGAGAACAGCCTTAGCGATGTTTGTGAGCCTGATGTGTTTAATAGCCGAGAGTATAGCGTATGCTTCCGCTGTAAATATGCTTGTGTATGGGTTTAGTGTCCCAGATATTGAAAATGATGGTCCAAGAGCTGCGTAAGCAACACCATCAGCGGATTTCGAAGCATCGGTGTAAAATTCAGCACAGGAATAGTTCTCTTTTAGTTCAAGGAAATGTGATTGTATGTGAGCCTCAGGCGCTCGTTTCGATATTTCTAAGAAAGATATGTCACATTGGATAGTTTGCCACTCCCAAGGCGGTGGCAACCGAGTAGGAGCCATTGGGATATTTTCTAGAAAAGCGACGCCTGTTTCTACTGACAGTACTTTCACTCGGAGGGATAGAGGAGGCCTGATGGCTGGGCGGTTACGGAATAACCTGGCAGTGGACATGTCGCTAATTGCAAAATGACATGGATGCTGAATATCTGATTTAACTTTCAAGGCGTAAGAAAAAGATAAATATGCCCTTTGTAGATTAAGAAACCATTCGTTCGATTCAACGTACAGGCTCTCTACAGGACTAGTCCTGAAGGCACCTGTAGCAAGACGGATACCCAAGTGGTGAATCGAATCTAACATCTTCAAGGCACTAGGCGTAGCAGAGTTATACACTATAGCACCATAGTCAAGGCGTGACCTTATCAAACATTTATATATGCTCAAAAGGCATCTTCTGTCACTTCCCCAGGATGTACGGGACAAGAGCTTCAGAAGATTCATTGTCTTCATGCACTTCGCCCTCAGGTATTTCATGTGGGGGATAAATGTTAATTTAGTGTCTAATATCAGGCCCAAAAATTTATGTTCATGGCTCACTGGGAGCTGTTGTCCATTAAGGTAAATAGCGGGTTCAGGAAATATGCCTCTCTTGTTCGAGAAGAGAACACACGTACTTTTTTGCGGGTTTAATTTAAACCCATTCTCGTCAGCCCACATTGACAATTTGTTTAGCCCAAGCTGTACATGTCGCTCACAGATGGAAAGACTGCATGATTTAAAACCTATTTGTACGTCATCTACATACACAGAATAAAACATTGTACGTGGTATGATAGTGTAGAGTGAGTTCATTTTCACAACGAATAGAGTGCAGCTAAGCACGCCACCTTGTGGTACACCTGTTTCCTGTGTAAATAGACGGGATAGCACATTACCAACTCTGACGCGGAACGTGCGGTTAGACAGGTAACTCTGGATGACATTCAGCAAATTACCTCGGACTCCCATTTCGGCCAGGTCACGGAGAATTCCGAACCGCCACGTGGTGTCGTAAGCCTTCTCCATGTCAATAAATACTGACAAAAAGAACTGCTTGTGCACAAAAGCATCGCGAATATTCGTCTCGATGCGGACAAGATGATCAGTTGTGGATCTACCTTCCCTGAAACCACACTGTAGGGGATCTAATAGTTTGTTACTTTCAAGAAAATGAAGGAGACGCCGGTTAACCATTTTTTCAAAGAGTTTACATAGGCAACTTGTCAACGCTATAGGTCTATAGCTGTTGACTAAAGTTGGATCCTTGCCGTCTTTTAGTATTGGAATAATTATTGCTTCCTTCCAGGCGTATGGAATGTAACCAGCGGAGAATACAGAGTTGAAGAGTGATAGTAGTGTTTTGTGGGTTTCAGGGTGTAGGTGTTTGATCATTATATACAATATTCTGTCACTTCCTGGAGCAGACTTGTTACAGCCATTCAGCGCAGCCTGAAATTCCGCCATTCTAAATGGGCGGTTGTAAGGTTGGTTGCTATTTCCTTTCCGACCCAGAGGCAGTCGTTCCGCTTGTTGCCGGTATCTCAGAAATGTGTCTGAATAGTGGGATGAGCTAGAAATCCTTTCAAAATGTACCCCTAGAGAGTCGGCTTGGTCAATGAGTGTGTCTCCTTGTGTATTTACCAATGGTAGAGGATGAGTTTCGCGGCCTTTTATTTTGTTTACCCTGTTCCAGGCTTTTGCCTCGTCTGTATAAGAATTAATACTAGACATGTATTTTTGCCAGCTTTCCCTTTTGGCAAGGCGGCACGTTCTTCTACCTTCTGATTTTATTTTCTTAAAGCTGATCAAGTTCTCGGTAGTTGGGCAGTCGCGAAGGCGACCCCAAGCCTTATTTTGATTTTTGCGGGCTTCCTTACACTGCTCATTCCACCAAGGAATACGCCGTTTAGAGGGTGATCCATTCGTTTGAGGGATACATAGTGATGCAGCATCAGTTATAAATGCCGTCAAATATGATACTCTATCATCGATTGAGAGGGTACAGATGTCATCCCAGGTCAAATGCGTCAGCTCTCTGTATCGTTTCCAGTCAGCACAGTCGACCTTCCAACGTGGCAGATGTGGGGAACCCTTATCGTCTTGTGTTAATTTTAAGAGAATTGGAAAATGGTCACTACCATATGGATTTTTGATCACGTTCCACTCCAGATATGGCACTAGTGTACTTGATGTTATGCTTAAGTCAATAGATGATAATGTTTTATTTGCCACGCTGTAGAATGTAGGTTCTTTCTTGTTCAATATGCATGCATTGGAAGATAAAAGGAACTTTTCTAATAAACGTCCTCTTGCATCACAACGAGAATCTCCCCAGAGGGTGTTGTGTGCGTTTAAATCACCTACTACAATGTAAGGTTCGGGGAGTTCTTCGATAAAACTCTGGAATTCTGTTGTAGAAAGTTGATGGCATGGAGGGATATACAAAGAGCTAACGGTTACTAACTTATCAAATAGCACGACTCTGATTGCCACTGCCTCAAGGGGCGTTTGCTGATGTAAATGTTGGCAGGCGATACCCTTATCAACTATAATCGCAACACCGCCTGACGAGGCGAGAGCGTCACTGCGATCTTTGCGGTAAATGGCATATTGTTTCAGAAAGTTAGTATGTGAAGGATTGAGGTGTGTCTCTTGCACACACAGCACCCTTGGATTAAACTTGCGAAGGAGTTCCTTAATGTCATCAAGATTGTGTATTAGGCCTCTCACATTCCAATGCATTACCTGTGTGGCCATATTGGATGTGTTTTATGGTGTGTGTCAAGAGATATTAGGTTGGCTCAAGGGACCTTTCCAGGCCCCTTGATGCGGGGTATTTCCTTTTTGTTGGCGCGCTCCAGGGAGCAACGCCGTTCTTTCGGCGTCTGAGACGCCGGAGAAGTTTTCGTTACATCCATCGCCTCTTCAGAGGCGCTGGATGACGCCCGCTCAGCGGACACTCTCGGGAGTTTTTCGGGCCTGTCTGCACGAGCAGTGGCCCTGGGATCAGCAGGCTCGGAGGTCTGCTGGCCCTTCATGGTACGGGGCGGAAGAGCAGTAGCTGCTCCCGCCAGGGGGGCTGATGGCGTAGCCGCCGTCACACTCCGTGTGACTTGCGCGGCCGCCAGAGGATGTGGCGCTGCCCCCCGGCGCGTCACATCACTGTAGGACGGATTCGATTGGTGGTGGACAGAAAAACGCTTGCGCGCTTCTGGAAAAGAAATGTTTAGTTTGACCTTCAGTTCGATTATTTGTTTTTCTTTTTTCCATGACGGGCACGATCGCGAATAGGCGGGGTGGTCTCCGTCACAGTTAGCGCAGTGGGTTGCGGAAGAACAGTTATCTGATGTGTGGTCTTTAGATGAACATTTTGCACAAGTAGCACGCCCTCGGCAGCTCTGAGATCCATGCCCAAAACGCTGACACTTGAAGCATCGGCGCGGATTGTGGATGTATGGTCGTACCCGAAGTTTACAATATCCGGTCTCTATTGAATCAGGCAGTTCACTTGTTCCGAATGTTATTATTACATGTTTTGTTGGGATTTCCTTGTCATCGCGTCTTAACTTAATTCGTTGCACCTTTACAACGTTTTGGTCTTGCCATCCATCCAACAGCTCGCTTTCACTAAGTTCAAGGAGGTGGTCATCGGATATGACACCACGCACAGTGTTCATTGACCGGTGGGGGCCCACAGAGACAGGAATGTCACCAAATGCAACAAGTTTAGTCAGTTTGCTGTATTGAAGCTTGTCTCGTACTTCCAGAAGTAGGTCGCCGCTTCCCATCTTAGTTACCTTGTAACCAGAGCCGATTGCTTCTGTCAGACATTTTGCAACCACAAATGGGGATATTGTACGGACTGTCTTGGTATCATGTTGACTATGTATTACGTGGTATTTGGGAAATATTTCTTTTGGTTTCATCAGAAAGTTGAAGGTTTCATCGGTGCGCCCCCTCTTCAGGGAGCGATCAGGGAGTGTAGGGAAATTTGAAGTCATATATAGGATAAATGTGTTCGGCAAAAATGCCCGCCGCCCACCTCGGAGCCCAACCTGGGGACGTCACAGGATTAGAAAAATTCTATTCTGCGTACGCCAGCGGTACGTTCCCACTATAACCTAATATATATATACCCAAGATTGGATATATTACACAAGGTTAACCCTTGCCGCCAGGAAATAGGAAGTTCAGGAAATGATCAGAAGACAGGAAAGATGGAAAAGTGGGAGAGAAAGACGAAGATTGGAGAGGAGGACAGGAAAAGGCGACTGCCGATTTCCTCCAGGTGGGTCAGTCTGGAGGTGCCGTCTATGTGAAGCCGAGGCCGAAGAGGTGTGTTGCCTCCGCCAGGGGGCCTTAGAGGTCCAAACACCCAGCATCGGCTCAACCCCCAGGATCCCCTTTTCCCCAGACACGGCTAAGCCGCGCACGGCTACACGCGGGAGGGTCCAACCCTCGTGTGCTCGGGTCCGTGGTGTCGCCACACACCAAACGCCTGCTCACGCAGACGCCCCTGCGGGGAACTAGTACAGGTATACGTTTGAAGAAGCTTATGAATTTGCATCTGTCGAAAATAGTGCTAAGCAGAAAGTTAAGGGAAAAAACGCGTATAATGTACTGTGCGAGTTGAATGTTCCAGTTACGTGTCTCCTAAATGCATTAATGAAAAAGTTAGCGAACGCTCGGAAACAAGTTGCCGACCCTCAGGAAAATTCTCAAGTCGACCGCTATTAAAAAGCTTAGTCAGCAGAAATGATAATTATTGTCTCGAACCTTCTGTTTTTGCTCATCTAAGACACTCGATGCCCAATGCAGACGACATGAGCGGTGCAAATGTTTGGACAGTGTTGTTCAGATGTAAAGCCAATGTATCCCGACGTTAGCCTTACGTTGGTCCCGCTCCCGGAGCCGGTACGGTGTCTCTAGTGTTGTGTGACGACCGATAAACGATTTAAGAGAAATTAAGGTCGTCGAGAAGGGAGTTTCGATGTTTCGTGTCGTTCGCCTGTACCCAGAGGTTTGAATGGTCTAGAGAATGAAGTCATATCGCTGTTTGTACAGTCTACTCCAAGTGCGTGTAACTAAATAAACAGAGTATTAAATATTTGTCTTTCGATCGCTCCGCCTCTCTTGATCGCTTTCTTCCTGCGTGAAGCATTTAGGAGGCCAAGCTACAGAGGCACGTCTGCAGTGCGAAGTGCTATTCAGGTGAGTTCGAGTATTAGGCCATGAGAAGAGCCGCCTGTCCTCACGGGAAACACCTCATTCTTATACTAGCACTTATTGCAGAGTGGTTTCATTGTGAGCAAGGCTGTAGCCAAGTGAAATTTCAGGAAACGTAGACCCACTTCTCCGGAAAACGCTGCGCTGTCGCATACAATACCATCACACCTAAAACAAGTGTCGCTTACGTAAGCGATGAGCACGCTGATATACCTAATTGGTTTTCGTGAGGAAAAAAATTTAAGGCTATAGCCCACTCTAATTTCATGTAGAGGAAGAGGGCGGTGTTGACCATAGGGAAAACGGGGATGGCCGATCTTCTAGTTCGCGTTAATAGAAAAGAAAATGAAGCTGCGCAGGCCATGCAATGTGTAGGACAGATAACCGGAGGAAGATTAGAGTTACGGAGTGGGTGCCATGGCAATGAAAGTGTACTCTGGGACTGCACAAAACTGTTGGGGTGATGAAATTTGCTGGCATGAGTTGGAATCAGCTAACGCAAGGCCAGTGTGATTGGAGAACGCAAGAAGAGGCTTTTAAAAAAAATTCTGGGGTTTACGTGCCAAAACCACTTTCTGATTATGAGGCACGCCATAGTGGAGGACTCCGGAAATTTTTGACCACCTGGGGTTCTTTAACGTGCACCTAAATCTAAGTACACTGGTGTTTTCGCATTTCCCCGCCATCGATACGCTGCCGCCATGGCCGGGATTCGAACCCGCGACCTCGTGTACAGCAGCCCAACACCATAGCCACTCAGCAACCACTGCGGGTAGGGACAGGCTTTTTTCCTGTAGTGGACACAAGAATAGGTTTGTGATGAACCTCTTTCGATGGAAAGGAATATGACTAATTGTTCAAGTGGGGCTCATTCTGAGGCCTGCCTTAACGGCGAATAATAATCAGGACCGTTTGAGGTTCTGTAACATGGCTGTGTGGAAATTAACAGAGCAAATCACATAGCCACATATCACGTATCAAACTGCGTCACCGATGACTAGACTAATATATTTTAAGCGTATATTACGAATTGACGGGCACGTGGCAACGTAGTTCGTCGGAAGACTGATCGGTCAGAAAGTAGGGCGGGAAAACGGTATATGTGGCCAAGCTACTGATCGACGAATACAGGTAGGTGGCTACGTCGTTCCGGTAGCCGAGTGGCTAAGGTGTTCAGCTCGCAACTTTCAAGTCGATAGTTCGAAACACGGCAACTAAAAAAAACGAACCGTTAGCGCACTGTGGTCCGAACTATCGCTGAAGGGCTGAGCTGGGTGCCGCCAAGACCCCGAGCTCAAGGCTAATGGGTGTTTGCTCCGACTTACGATTGGCTAATGCGTGGATTAAGGGCGGTACGAATGCCGGTGTCAGGCTGCAGGCTAACCCTTTTTTTCATTTTCCTGCGATAATTATTCTGGGCTCATTCATTGACTGGGCGCATTATTACGGGTCTGCGCGTGCGTGGGAATTGATATATATGACGTACCGGTGCTTTAAAGACAATTTATTAGACCTGCCTGAATAATTATTTTCATGGCTTACCGTTTTTTCATTTTTCCGGGAAAATTATTCTGAGCTCATTCGTTGATTGGGCGAGTTATTACGCGTCAGAGCAAGCGTGGGAATTGATATATATGACGTACCGGTGCTTTGGAGACAATTTGTTAGACCTGCCTGAATAATTATTTTTATGGGCTATAGGCTTACCGTTTTTTCATTTTTCTGGGAAAATTTTTCTAGGCTGATTCATTGACTGGGCGCGTTAATACGGGTCTGCGCGTGCGTGGGAATTCATATATAGGACGTACCGGTGCCTTAGAGAATATTTATTAGACCTGCCTGAACAATTATTTTTATGGGCTATAGGCTTACCGTTTTTTCATTTTTCTGGGAAAATTTTTCTGGGCTCATGCGTTGACTGCGCGCGTTAATAGGGGTCTGCGCGTGCGTGGGAATTGATATATACGACGTACCGGGGTTTAAAGACAATTTATTAGACCTGCCTGAATAATTATTTTCATGGGCTATAGGCTTACCGTTTATTCATTTTTCCGGGAAAATTTTTCTGGGCTCATGCGTTGACTGGGCGCGTTAATACGGGTCTGCGCGTGCGTGGGAATTCATATATATGACGTACCGGTGTTTTAAAGACAATTTATTTGACCTGCCTGAATAATTATTTTCATGGGCTATAGGCTTACCGTTTATTCATTTTTCCGGGAACATTTTTCTGGGCTCATGCGTTGACTGGGCGCGTTAAAAGGGGTCTGCGCGTGCGTGGGAATTGATATATATGACGTACCGGTGCTTTAGAGACAATTTATTAGACCTGCCCGAATAATTATTTTCATGGGCTATAGGCTTACCATTTTTTCATTTTTCTGGGAAAATTTTTCTAGGCTGATTCATTGACTGGCCGCGTTAATACGGGTCTGCGCGGGCTTGGGAATTGATATATGTGACGTACCGGCGCTTTAGAGACATTTTATTAGACCTGCCTGAATAATTATTTTCATGGGCTATAGGCTTACCGTTTTTTCATTTTTCCGGGAAAATTATTCTGCGCTCATTCGTTGACTGGGCTCGTGAATACGCGTCTGCGCGTGCGTGCGAATTGATATATATGACGTACCGGTGTTTTAAAGACAATTTATTAGACCTGCCTGAATAATTATTTTCATGGGCTATAGGCTTACCGTTTATTCATTTTTCCGGGAAAATTTTTCTGGGCTCATGCGTTGACTGGGCGCGTTAATACGGGTCTGCGCGTGCGTGGGAATTCATATATATGACGTACCGGTGTTTTAAAGACAATTTATTAGACCTGCCTGAATAATTATTTTCATGGGCTATAGGCTTACCATTTATTCATTTTTCCGGGAAAATTTTTCTGGGCTCATGCGTTGACTGGGCGCGTTAATAGGGGTCTGCGCGTGCCTGGGAATTGATATATATGACGTACCTGTGCTTTAAAATCAATTTATTAGACCTGCCTGAATAATTATTTTCATGGGCTATAGGCTTACCATTTTTTTCATTTTTCCGGGAAAAATTTTCTGGGCTCATGCGTTGACTGGGCGCGTTAATAGGGGTCTGCGCGTACGTGGGAATCGATATATATGACGTACCGGTGCTTTAAAGACACTTTATAAGACCTGCCTGAATAATTCTTTTCATGGGCTATAGGCTTACCGGTTTTTCATTTTTCAGGGAAAATTTTTCTGGGCTCATGCGTTGACTGGGCGCGTTAAAAGGGGTCTGCGCGTGCGTGGGAATTGATATATATGACGTACTGGTGCTTTAAAGACACTTTATTAGACCTGCCTGAATAATTATTTTCATGGGCTATAGGCTTACCGTTTTTTCATTTTTCCGCGAAAACTTTTCCGGGCTCATGCGTTGACTGGGCGCGTTAATAGGGGTCTGCGCGTGCGTGGGAATTGATATATATGACGTACCGGTGCTTTAGAGACAATTTATTAGACCTGCCCGAATAATTATTTTCATGGGCTATCATCATCATCATCATCATCATCATCATCATCAGCCTGGTTACGCCCACTGCAGGGCAAAGGCCTCTCCCATATTTCTCCAACAACCCCGGTCATGTACTAATTGTGGCCATGCCGTCCCTGCAAACTTCTTAATCTCATCCGCCCACCTAACTTTCTGCCGCCCCCTGCTACGCTTCCCTTCCCTTGGGATCCAGTCCGTAACCCTTAATGACCATCAGTTATCTTCCCTCCTCATTACATGTCCTGCCCATGCCCATTTCTTTTTCTTGATTTCAACTAAGATGTCATTAACTCGCGTTTGCTCCCTCACCCAATCTGCTCTTTTCTTATCCCTTAACGTTACACCTATCATTCTTCTTTCCATAGCTCGTTGTGTCGTCCTTAATTTGAGTAGTACCCTTTTCGTAAGCCTCCAGGTTTCTGCCCCGTAAGTGAGTACTGGTAAGACACAGCTATTATATACTTTTCTCTTGAGGGGTAATGGCAACCTGCTGTTCATGATTTGGGAATGCCTGCCAAACGCACCCCAGCCCATTCTTATTCTTCTGATTATTTCCGTCTCATGATCCGGATCCGCCGTCAATACCTGTCCTAAGTAGATGTATTCCCTTACGACTTCCAATGTCTCGCTGCCTATTGTAAATTGCTGTTGTCTCCCGAGACTGTTAAGCATTACTTTAGTTTTCTGCAGATTAATTTTTAGACCCACTCGTCTACTTTGCCTCTCCAGGTCAGTGAGCATGCATTGCAATTGGTCCCCTGAGTTACTAAACAAGGCAATATCATCAGCGAATCGCAAGTTACTAAGGTATTCTCCATCAACTTTAATCCCCAATTCTTCCCAATCCAGGTCTCTGAATACCTCCTGTAAACACGCTGTGAATAGCATTGGAGATATCGTATCTCCCTGCATGACGCCTTTCTTTATAGGGATTTTGTTGCTTGCTTTATGGAGTACTACGGTGGCTGTGGAGCCGCTATAGATATCTTCCAATATTTTTACATATGGCTCATCTACACCCTGATTCCGTAATGCCTCCATGACTGCTGGGGTTTCGACTGAATCAAACGCCTTCTCGTAATCAATAAAAGCTATATATAAGGGTTGGTTATATTCTGCACATTTCTCTATCACTTGATTGATAGTGTGAATATGGTCTATTGTTGAGTAGCCTTTACGGAATCCTGCCTCGTCCTTTGGTTGACAGAAGTCTAAGGTGTTCCTGATTCTATTTGCAATTACCCTAGTAAATACTTTGTAGGCAACGGACAGTAAGCTGATCGGTCTATAATTTTTCAAGTCTTTGGCGTCCCCTTTCTTATGGATTAGGATTATGTTAGCGTTCTTCCAAGATTCCGGTACGCTCGAGGTCATGAGGCATTGCGTATACAGGATGGCCAGCTTCTCTAGAACAATCTGTCCACCATCCTTCAACAAATCTGCTGTTACCTGATCCTCCGCAGCTGCCTTCCCCCTTTGCATATCTCCTAAGGCTTTCTTTACTTCTTCCAGCGTTACCTTCGGGATTTCGAATTCTTCTAGACTATTTTCTCTTCCATTATCGTCGTGGGTGCCACTGGTACTGTATAAATCTCTATAGAACTCCTCAGCCACTTCAACTATCTCATCCATATTAGTAATGATATTGCCGGCTTTGTCTCAACGCATACATCTGATTCTTGCCGATTCCTAGTTTCTTCTTCACTGTTTTTAGGCTTCCTCCGTTCCTGAGAGCATGTTCAATTCTATCCATATTATACTTCTATATGTCAGCTGTCTTACGCTTGTTGATTAACTTCGAAAGTTCTGTCAGTTCTATTCTAGCTGTAGGGTTAGATGCTTTCATACATTGGCGTTTCTTGATCAGATCTTTCGTCTCCTGCGATAGTTTGCTGGTATCCTGCCTAACGGAGTTACCACCGACTTCCATTGCACACTCCTTAATGATGTCCACAAGATTGTCGTTCATTGCTTCAACACTAAGGTCCTCTTCCTGAGTTAAAGCTGAATACCTGTTCTGTAGCTTGATCTGGAATTCCTCTATTTTAACTCTTACTGCTAACTCATTGATCGGCTTCTTATGTACCAGTTTCTTCCGTTCCCTCCTCAGGTCTAGGCTAATTCGAGTTCTTACCATCCTGTGGTCACTGCAGCGCACCTTGCCGAGCACCTCCACATCTTGTATGATGCCAGGGTTAGCGCAGAGTATGAAGTCTATTTTATTTCTAGTCTCGCCGTTCGGGCTCCTCCACGTCCACTTTCGGCTATCCCGCTTGCGGAAGAAGGTATTCATTATCCTCATATTATTCTGTTCCGCAAACTCTACTAATAACTCTCCCCTGCTATTCCTAGTGCCTATGCCATATTCCCCCACTGCCTTGTCTCCAGCCTGCTTCTTGCCTACCTTGGCATTAAAGTCGCCCATTAAAGTCGCCCATGGGCTATAGGCTTACCGTTTTTTTCATTTTTCAGGGAAAATTTTTCTGGGCTCATGCGTTGACTGGGCGCGTTAATAGGGGTCTGCGCGTGCGTGGGAATTGATATATATGACGTACCGGTGTTTAAAGACAATTTATTAGACATGCCTGAATATATATTTTCATGGGCTATAGGCTTAATATTTTTTCATTTTTCCGGGAAACTTTTTCTGGGCTCAAGCATTGACTGGGCGCGTTAATAGGGGTCTGCGCGTGCGTGGGAATTGATATATATGACGTACCGGTGCTTTAGATACAATTTATTAGACCTGCCCGAATAATTATTTTCATGGGCCCAATTCTTCCATTTTTTCATTTTCAGGGAAACTTTTTCTGGGCTCATGCGTTGACTGGGCGCGTTAATAGGGGTCTGCGCGTGCGTGGGAATTGATATATATGACGTACCGGTGCTTTAGAGACAATTTATTAGACCTGCCTGAATAATTATTTTCATGGGCTATAGGCTTACCGTTTTTTCATTTTTCCGGGAAAACTTTTCTGGGCTCATGCGTTGACTGGGCGCGTTAATAGGGGTCTGCGCGTGCGTGGGAAGTGATATATATGACGTACCGGTGTTTAAAGACAACTTATTAGACCTGCTTGAATAATTATTTTCATGGGCTATAGGCTTACCGTTTTTTCATTTTTCCGGGACAATTATTCTGGGCTCATTCGTTGACTGGGCTCGTGAATACGCGTCTGCGCGTGCGTGGGAAATGATATATATGACGTACCGGTGCTTTAGAGACAATTTATTAGACCTGCCTGAATAATTATTTTCATGGGCTATAGGCTTTCCGTTTTTTCATTTTTCCGGGAAAATTTTTCTGGGCTCATGCGTTGACTGGGCGCGTTAATAGGGGTCTGCGCGTGCGTGGGAATTGATATATATGACGTACCGGTGCTTTAGAGACAATTTATTAGACCTGCCTGAATAATTATTTTCATGGGCTATAGGCTTTCCGTTTTTTCATTTTTCCGGGAAAATTTTTCTGGGCTCATGCGTTGACTGGGCGCGTTAATCGGGGTCTGCGCGTGCGTGGGCATTGATATATATGACGTACCGGTGCTTTAGAGACAATTTATTAGACCTGCCTGAATAATTATTTTCATGGGCTATAGGCTTACCGTTTTTTTCATTTTTCCGGGAAAATTTTTCTGGGCTCATGCGTTGACTGGGCGCGTTAATCGGGGTCTGCGCGTGCGTGGGCATTGACATATATGACGTACCGGTGCTTTAGAGACAACTTATTAGACCTGCCTGAATAATTATTTTCATGGGCTATAGGCTTACCGTTTTTTTCATTTTTCCGGGAAAATTTTTCTGGGCTCATGCGTTGACTGGGCGCGTTAATAGGGGTCTGCGCGTGCGTGGGCATTGACATATATGACGTACCGGTGCTTTAGAGACAATTTATTAGACCTGCCTGAATAATTATTTTCATGGGCTATAGGCTTACCGTTTTTTCATTTTTCCGGAAAATTTTTTCTGGGCTCATGCGTTGACTGGGCGCGTTAATAGGGGTCTGCGCGTGCGCGGGAATTCATATATATGACGTACCGGTGTTTAAAGACAATTTATTAGACCTGCCTGAATAATTATTTTCATGGGCTATAGGCTTACCATTTTTTCATTTTTCCGGGAAAACTTTTCTGGGCTCATGCGGTGACTGGGCGGGTGAATACGCGTCTGTGCGTGCGTGGGAATTCATATATATGACGTACCGGTGTTTTAAAGACAATTTATTTGACCTGCCTGAATAATTATTTTGATGGGCTATAGGCTTACCGTTTTTTTCATTTTTCCGGGACAATTATTCTGGGCTCATTCGTTGACTGGGCTCGTGAATACGCGTCTGCGCGTGCGTGGGAATTGATATATATGACGTACCAGTGCTTTAGAGACAATTTATTAGACCTGCCTGAATAATTATTTTCATGGGCTATAGGCTTACCGTTTTTTCATTTTTCCGGGAAAATTTTTCTGGGCTCATGCGTTGACTGGGCGCGTTAATAGGGGTCTGCGCGTGCGTGGGAATTGATATATATGACGTACCGGTGCTTTAAAGACAATTTATTAGACCTGCCTGAATAATGATTTTCATGGGCTATAGGCTTACCGTTTTTTCATTTTTCCGGGAAAATTTTTCTGGGCTCATGCGTTGACTGGGCGCGTTAATAGGGGTCTGCGCGTGCGTGGGAATTTATATTTATGACGTACCGGTGCTTTAAAGACAATTTATTAGACCTGCCCGAATAATTATTTTCATGGGCTATAGGCTAACCGTTTTTTCATTTTTCCGGGAAAATTTTTCTGGGCTCATGCGTTGACTGGGCGCGTTAATAGGGGTCGGCGCGTACGTGGGAATTGATATATATGACGTACCGGTGCTTTAAAGACACTTTATTAGACCTGCCTGAATAATTATTTTCATGGGCTATAGGCTTACCGTTTTTTCATTTTTCAGGGAAAATTTTTCTGGGCTCATGCGTTGACTGGGCGCGTTAATAGGGGTCTGCGCGTGCAGGGAATTGATATATATGACGTACCGGTGCTTTAGACACAATTTATTAGACCTGCCTGAATAATTATTTTCATAGGCTATAGGCTTACCGTTTTTTCATTTTTCAGGGAAAATTTTTCTGGGCTCATGCGTTGACTGGGCGCGTTAATAGGGGTCTGCGCGTGCGTGGGAATTTATATTTATGACGTACCGGTGCTTTAGAGACAATTTATTAGACCTGCCCGAATAATTATTTTCATGGGCTATAGGCTTACCGTTTTTTCATTTTTCCGGGAAAATTTTTCTGGGCTCATGCGTTGACTGGGCGCGTTAATAGGGGTCTGCGCGTACGTGGGAATTGATATATATGACGTACCGGTGCTTTAAAGACACTTTATTAGACCTGCCTGAATAATTATTTTCATGGGCTATAGGCTTACCGTTTTTTCATTTTTCAGGGAAAATTTTTCTGGGCTCATGCGTTGACTGGGCGCGTTAATAGGGGTCTGCGCGTGCAGGGAATTGATATATATGACGTACCGGTGCTTTAGACACAATTTATTAGACCTGCCTGAATAATTATTTTCATGGGCTATAGGCTTACCGTTTTTTCATTTTTCAGGGAAAATTTTTCTGGGCTCATGCGTTGACTGGGCGCGTTAATAGGGGTCTGCGCGTGCGTGGGAATTTATATTTATGACGTACCGGTGCTTTAGAGACAATTTATTAGACCTGCCCGAATAATTATTTTCATGGGCTATAGGCTTACCGTTTTTTCATTTTTCAGGGAAAATTTTTCTGGGCTCATGCGTTGACTGGGCGCGTTAATAGGGGTCTGCGCGTACGTGGGAATTGATATATATGACGTACCGGTGCTTTAAAGACAGTTTATTAGACCTGCCTGAATAATTATTTTCATGGGCTATAGGCTTACCGTTTTTTCATTTTTCAGGGAAAATTTTTCTGGGCTCATGCGTTGACTGGGCGCGTTAATAGGGGTCTGCGCGTGCAGGGAATTGATATATATGACGTACCGGTGCTTTAGAGACAATTTATTAGACCTGCCTGAATAATTATTTTCATGGGCTATAGGCTTACCGTTTTTTCATTTTTCCGGGAAAATTTTTCTGGGCTCATGCGTTGACTGGGCGCGTTAAAAGGGGTCTGCGCGTGCGTGGGAATTGATATATATGACGTACCGGTGCTTTAGAGACAATTTATTAGACCTGCCCGAATAATTATTTTCATGGGCTATAGGCTTACCGTTTTTTTCATTTTTCAGGGAAACTTTTTCTGGGCTCATGCGTTGACTGGGCGCGTTAATAGGGGTCTGCGCGTGCGTGGGAATTGATATATATGACGTACCGGTGTTTAAAGACAATTTATTAGACCTGCCTGAATAATTATTTTCATGGGCTATAGGCTTACCATTTTTTCATTTTTCCGGGAAAATTTTTCTGGGCTCATGCGTTGACTGGGCGCGTTAATCGGGGTCTGCGCGTGCGTGGGAATTTATATATATGACGTACCGGTGCTTTAGAGACAATTTATTAGACCTGCCCGAATAATTATTTTCATGGGCTATAGGCTTACCGTTTTTTCATTTTTCAGGGAAAATTTTTCTGGGCTCATGCGTTGACTGGGCGCGTTAATAGGGGTCTGCGCGTACGTGGGAATTGATATATATGACGTACCGGTGCTTTAAAGACACTTTATTAGACCTGCCTGAATAATTATTTTCATGGGCTATAGGCTTCCCATTTTTTCATTTTTCCGCGAAAACTTTTCCGGGCCTATGCGTTGACTGGGCGCGTTAATAGGGGTCTGCGCGTGCGTGGGAATTGATATATATGACGTACCGGTGTTTAAAGACTATTAGACCTGCCCGAATAATTATTTTCAGGGGCGATAGGCTTACAGTTTTTTCATTTTTCCGGGAAAATTTTTCTGGGCTCATGCGTTGACTGGGCGCGTTAATAGGGGTCTGCGCGTGCGTGGGAATTGATATATATGACGTACCGGTGTTTAAAGACTATTAGACCTGCCCGAATAATTATTTTCAGGGGCGATAGGCTTACCGTTTTTTCATTTTTCCGGGAAAATTTTTCTGGGCTCATGCGTTGACTGGGCGCATTAATAGGGGTCTGCGCGTGCGTGGGAATTGATATATATGACGTACCGGTGCTTTAGAGACAATTTATTAGACCTGCCTTAATAATTATTTTCATGGGCTATAGGTTTACCATTTTTTCATTTTTCCGGGAAAATTTTTCTGGGCTCATGCGTTGACTGGGCGCGTTAATAGGGGTCTGCGCGTGCGTGGGAATTGATATATATGACGTACCGGTGCTTTAGAGACAATTTATTAGACCTGCCTGAATAATTATTTTCAGGGGCGATAGGTTTACCGTTTTTTCATTTTTCCGGGAAAATTTTTCTGGGCTCATGCATTGACTGGGCGCGTTAAAAGGGGTCTGCGCGTGCGTGGGAATTGATATATATGACGTACCGGTGCTTTAAAGACAATTTATTAGACCTGCCTGAATAATTATTTTCATGGGCTATAGGCTTATCGTTTTTTCATTTTTCCGGGAAAATTTTTCTGGGCTCATGCGTTGACTGGGCGCATTAATAGGGGTCTGCGCGTGCGTGGGAATTGATATATATGACGTACCGGTGCATTAGAGACAATTTATTAGACCTGCCTTAATAATTATTTTCATGGGCTATAGGCTTACCATTTTTTCATTTTTCCGGGAAAACTTTTCTGGGCTCATGCGGTGACTGAGCGCGTTAATAGGGGTCTGCGCGTGCGTGGGAATTGATATATATGACGTACCGGTGTTTAAAGACAACTTATTAAACCTGCTTGAATAATTATTTTCATGGGCTATAGGCTGACCGTTTTTTCATTTTTCCGGGAAAATTTTTCTGGGCTCATGCGTTGACCGGGCGCGTTAATAGGGGTCTGCGCGTGCGTGGGAATTGATATATATGACGTACCGGTGCTTTAAAGACAATTTATTAGACCTGCCTGAATAATTTTTTTCATGGGCTATAGGCTTACCGTTTTTTCATTTTTCCGGGAAAATTTTTCTGGGCTCATGCGTTGACTGGGCGCGTTAATAGGGGTCTGCGCGTGCGTGGGAATTGATATATATGACGTACCGGTGCTTTAAAGACAATTTATTAGACCTGCCTGAATAATTATTTTCATGGGCTATAGGCTTACCGTTTTTTTCATTTTTCCGGGAAAATTTTTCTGGGCTCATGCGTTGACTGGGCGCGTTAATAGGGGTCTGCGCGTTCGTGGGCATTGATATATATGACGTACCGGTGCTTTAGAGACAATTTATTAGACCTGCCTGAATAATTATTTTCATGGGCTATAGGCTTACCGTTTTTTCATTTTTCCGGGAAAATTTTTCTGGGCTCATGCGTTGACTGGGCGCGTTAATAGGGGTCTGCGCGTGCGTGGGAATTCATATATATGACGTACCGGTGTTTAAAGACAATTTATTAGACCTGCCTGAATAATTATTTTCGTGGGCTATAGGCTTACCATTTTTTCATTTTTCCGGGAAAACTTTTCTGGGCTCATGCGGTGACTGGGCGGGTGAATACGCGTCTGTGTGTGCGTGGGAATTCATATATATGACGTACCGGTGTTTTAAAGACAATTTATTAGACCTGCCTGAATAATTGTTTTCATGGGCTATAGGCTTACCGTTTTTTCATTTTTCCGGGACAATTATTCTGGGCTCATTCGTTGATTGGGCGCGTTAGAACACGTCTGCGCGTGCGTGGGAACTGATGCATGTGAAAAAAATTAAATATATGGGGTTTTACGTGCCAAAACCACTTTCTGATTATGAGGCACGCCGCAGTGGAGGGTTCCAGAAGTTTCGACCACCTGGGGTTCTTTTACGTGCTCCTAAATCTAAGTACACGGGTGTTTTCAACCCCATTGAAATGCGGCCGACATGGTCGGGATTTGATCCCGCAACCTTGTGCTCAGCAGCCTAACACCATAGCCACTGAGCAACCAGGGCGGGTGTGATGGATGTGACAAACCGGCGCTTTAAAGGCAATTTATTAAACCTGCCTGAATAATTAGTTTTATGAGCTACAGGCTTACCGTTTTTTTTTCATTTTTCCGCAAAAATAAAAAAAATCTCTGCCTATTTGTAGATTTGTGGCGTAAATAGGCGTCAGGGTGTGCGTGGAGATTGATGTATATGACGAAGCAGCGCTTCAAAGGGAACTTGTTGGACCTGGCTGAAACAATGTGAGCAAACCTACGTCTATTTGACAGAGAAATTGAGGAGCACGTCCTACCACCATGCTGTGATTCCAACCACCGCCGTTGCGGTTACGAGCTGAGCAACTTACCCGCTCGGCTACCAGGACAGCACAAGCACCGCGGTGTATTCGTCGATCAGTAGGTTGTTCAGACAAACCATTATTATGTCCGACGTTCTCATCGGTCAGTCTGCCGAAGAGCAAGGCGTTGCTCCTTGTAGAATCCTGATACGTGCTTGAATTAGATATGAATCTATCTATCCGTGACACGCTTTGGTGGCGCTTTGGCATGCTGGTATGTGTGGTGATAGGCTGGGCTGTTTTGTTTGTCTGTCTGAGATACAATGGTTTGCCCATAAAAAAGAATTCCTTTAGTCACCCTCGCCGGTTGATTAGTGCGATTTTCTCAGTAAGCAATGATCAAACAATACTCACCATACTCACCTATCCACGGCATAGAAAGTGCGAATGTGCTATTTCGTAGGTAGGGAACGGATCCTTCGCGTATAATAATGACACTGCCAATGAGGAAAACGTAGTGAGACTGGACACACACGGCGGTAATTCACAAGTTTATTTCGAAGATCGTAAACGTTCTTACGCAAGGCAAACTAGTTCACTGGAAGCTTCAAAGAGCAAGCATGAGAATGAAAGATGTAGCTCTAAGTCTTTTGAGCTTTAACTTAATCTGGTGTACACGTGCTCGATGTTTCAATGACTATGAAAAAGGGGTGTGGAAGTAATTAGCATTGTCAAGAAAAAACGCATCAAATTGTTTAATAATAGAATTAGAGCTGGCGGGAATTGGAAGTATATCGCAAGGATGGTGTGGTATGGTAAAACGTTATTGAAGTCTGGTAGATCGTCAGTCTTCAGGAAGGGAGCTGCTCCCACGTGGGAAGAGGAAGGCCACGTGTATCAAAATTAACGCTGGCATGGAAATGCACGGCACTTTTAGGAGGTCTTAACGACGACTGGTAAATTCTCAAGAATGGCTTTAATTTAATTGCCTGCATGACTAACCTGTATATTGCCTATGTAATGGTCATGATGCTCTATATGAGTGAATTCTATCTTTTTACCACTTACCTTTTAAATTAATTCATTCTATTCTGTCGCCAACTGTTCTATAAGTCCTCGTGTTTCTTTTCTAATGTTTTTTTACTGCTTTCGCTTCCTATTTTGTCTTCCTTACTTTTTCACCCCATTTCATTGATCAGCCTAATGCGAACTTCGTCTAGCCCTGTGGCTGTGGGCTTAGGAACGTTCTCTTCGGCTTTCTGCCAGTTCATATTTGTGAAAACCAGCATTCTTTCCATCGGGTTCTATTTCATGGTCTTTCTTTTTCATATAGAACCTCGTCTATGCCTTGGAAAGATTGGGCTGTTTATTTTTCGGCTGTAATTTAATGCAGCTTACCCTTTCACTTTGTTGCCATCTCTGTCTTGAACACGTTTCATTGTTTCAGACTTCTTGCCTAAGGAGTTTATGCTATTCCAAAATATTCTAAGCGCGGCGTTCTTTCTCACGCATTTCTGACAACCAAGTGAGCACTTTCACCTTTTATCTTTGCCTGAACAATTGTTTGAACCATAGATTTCTTTCTTCTCGGTATATTTCCCATTTTTGGCTACTTCACCCTGCGGCAACTGCACTTTTTTTTTGCCTGCCTCTGCTATCGGGAGGCTTTTTTTTTTTTTTTGTGCCGCAATCGCTTCTCGTATATCTCTGTTCCACCAGCTTTTTTGTTGCTTTTTTTTCCTCTCCAGCGAACATGCTGCTTCTCTTTACGTTTTTCTGTCGTAATTACACTTATAAGCTCACTATAGACCCACTCTTTGCTTGGCCATTTGCCTAGTTCTTTCTCGACCCTTGTGGCTATATTGTTTATTTGTTCAGCCTTCAATACAACTTATCACATGGGAGTGCCTGGAAAGGCCTTCACATACTACAAGACCATGCATAACTGCACATCCACTTATGTTAAATAGGTAGAGGTAGGCATGGCCTGCAGACGAGGGAAAGGAGTGCCAAGTGGCTCTCCTGGACCAAGCCCAGCGAGCCGCTCGCGCCAGTGGAGCCCCGGACTAAGGGCCCAAGCGCACTCGCCTACTTTTCTTTTTGAAAAACAAAGTTTCTTTCCTTCCTTCCTTCAGCCTTCAAATTTGGACTGGTCATTCTTCGCTCCTTCCTCTCTTTTCCAACTAGATATCCCATTTTGAAAATGATACGTTTACGGTCACTCCGTGTGTTGACATAGTCTTCCTCGCCAATGACCATTTCTGTCAATTATCACGAATTCCTTCTGTCATCAGACAGGCAGCTGTGCACACCTACCGATCAGCGATTCCGAAACCACGCTGTGGGCTTTTATGACGTTGCCTAAGATGGGGACGAAAAATGCTCTTGCCTGTCGCCGACGTATCTCATCTGCCTTATATCACGTGTGATTCTGAACAAACGTGTGAACCGGTGTTACGAAAACGATCCTTTAATTATTTCCGAGGCTGGGCGGAACCGAACCCACGTTAAAAGACTTCCTCGGGAACAGCGATCCGACGCTTTAGCAGGTGGCACCACAAATGCACTAAGCATTTGCTGCTTTTCAGCGAACGTCTTTCACGTCAGCGCATTAGCGAGCTCGCGGCAAGAGAGGTCAACGCTAATGATGATAAGCCAGTCGCCAGTATTCCGTATCTGCACACCTTGTCTCACCACATGAAAAAGGCGGGTAGTATATATATATATATATATATATATATATATATATATATATATATATATATATATATATATATATATATATATATATATATATATATCGGCATAGATGAGGATAGCAATAGAGGCTTGTTGGTACGGCATATCTTATTTTGTTATAGCGCAAGTTAGACACGGACAACAGAAGGCACATCTGACACACACCGCGCTAACTTTCAACAACAGAGCGCTGTGTGTGTCAGATGTGCCTTCTGTTGTCCATGTCAAGCTTGCGCTATAAAAAAATAAGATCGGCATAGATGTCGCCTTCTAGGCAAGAAATAAACTGGGCGCATCTGCACAGCGGTAGGAAGAAAGGTTGAAGGTAATACACAGAATTGGGAGTAATTGTGATGTGAAACACCCTGACGGGTCGGTGGACTGTGCAAAGGGTGTAGCGTATCACATTCCCCTGTCCTGCACGAAATGGTACATCGGCCAAACAGCACGGTGCTTGAATAAGTAATTAATGGACCACAATGCATTTTTTGAAAGGGCGGCCGCCGTCTAATCTGTGCCTGCATTGTAAAAAATGTAAGTGCAAGCCGTTGCTAAGGGAAACCAATGTGCTGTCAAGACACAAAGATAGGATAGCGAGGGCGATTGCTGAGGCTATGTTTATTCATAAGTCCGGTGACATGTGCGTGGCGAGGCCATCAGTGTGAGTCTGCACGAACTAGAAGTTGGTTATTTAACCACTAATTTTTAAGGTGCTACACGTGTTTGCGCCAGGGTGTACATTTTGCTTGTTTTTCAAAACAAACCATTGTTGCTAGTCTGCGTTCATCTGTGTTTTCTACCTCGTCCCTGTTCGTTCGCGCCATTCTTCTTTGAGTATGGATTACTAACACGTTCAACAGTTGGTACTTTACCTCTAGAGTTGGTTATATTACCTATATGCCACCTGCTGAGTACGTTCCACGGTATTTCCATGGGCTCCATGATAGGCCGGCGGGCGTTGCACTCTGGGTGGCCATAGTGTCACTTTTATGATTACGACAGCTGCCGCGAAGCGGCCGTTGGTGTGCCAATGTGCTCGGTACAAATAATGAGAGAGATTTTACATTCAAAATCGAGATCGAGATCAAATAGGGAAAAGGCTAGATAGCAATAGATGTAGTGAAATCTGAATAACTCGTGCAGACTATTTGCCCCTGCCCTGTTTCAAAGGGGATGCCACTAAATTTCATCACCATGTGATGCGTCAGTCCCGTGATTGTAATACCTCGCCCGTGGCTCTGTGGTACTTACAATGGTTGTAAATGTAATGTTGTAGCTTTTTTCGCAGTACTCGCAATATCGGGAGAACGTAATTCGCACATAACCTTTTAATGCGAAAGCATTACTTGCATGTCCCAATACGCTAAAATCAAGCGTCGTCGGTGGCCTGACCGAGCCATGGTACCGAAAATGGCTGATGGTGCAAAGACTAAAGATACGTCAAAAAATCCTCTGGTCGACGTCAGATTTCTCAGGGAGTTTTTCTCCAAAGAAAGTAAATGACTTTGGAAAGGAAATTTAGGCCTCGCCATACGGCCCGGCGATAAGAGTTAATGGAGAATACCTTAGTAACTTACGATTCGCTGATGACATTGCCTTGCTTAGTAACTCAGGGGACCAATTGCAATGCATGCTCGCTGACCTGGATAGGCAAAGCAGAAGGGTGGGTCTAAAAATTAATCTGCAGAAAAAGAATGTTTAACAGTCTCTGAAGAGAACAGCAGTTTACGATAGGTAGCGAGGCACTGGAAGTCATAAGGGAATACACCTACTTAGGGCAGGTATAGTGACCGCGGATCCGGATCATGAGACCGAAATAATCAGTGGAATAAGAATGGGCTGGAATGCGTTTGGCAGGCATTCTCAGATCAGGAACAGCAGGTTGCCATTATCCCTCAAAAGAAAAGTGTACAGCAGCTGTGTCTTACCAGTACTTACGTGCGGGGCAGAAACCTGGAGGCTTACGAAAAGGGTTCTACTTAAATTGAGGACGACGCAACGAGCTATGGAAAGAATGATGGGTGTAACGTTAAGGGAGGAACAAAGGCGAGTTCATGACATCTTAGTTGAAATCAAGAAAAAGAAATGGGGCATGTGCAAGACATGTAATGAGGAGGGAAGATAACCGATGGTCATTGGGGGTTACCGACTGGATTCCAAGGGAAGGGAAGCGTAGCAGGGGGCGGCAGAAAGTTAGGTGGGCGGATGAGATTAGGAAGTTTGCGGGGACGACATGAGCACAATAAGTAGATCACCGGGTTAGTTGGAGAGGCATGGGAGAGGCCTTTGCCCTGCAGTGGGCGTAACCACGCTGATCATTATGATGATGATGATGATCATGATCATAATAAGGCCCGGGCTGGGCTCGGGCTTCAAAAGGCCTGCCCTGGCAAGGCCCGGGCCGGGCCCCTGCAATGCTCCAATAAACATACCCGAGTTAAAGCGTCTTGTACAGTTGAAAAATGCCGTGTGTTAACGCATGTCGCATTTGAGTAAGCGTGCATTGACCATCAGGAGCTTCTTTCAGGTAGGTAAGTGCCTCCAGGAGAGGTGCTCAAGCAAGGATGGTACCTAAGAACGTGTTCGTCCTTCCCTAAGGGACGCTTTCCCCATTATTGAATGTGACACAAAAAGACATCGACTTCCGGGAAAACGTAACCGGCGTGCGTTCCCTTGTTGAGACCTCAAGCAATTGCACGTGCGCACCTCAAGACGCGTTATGCATCTGACGTCCAGATGCGGATGTCACCGGGCACATTGAGAACTGGACTTGGTAGGTATTATACGAGACCAAGATGTACAAAATTCGGGGCCCGAGGCACCACCTTTGCGAACACCATGGCGCGTGTCGTATTGAGGTCTGACAATCTTCTCATGTATCAAGAATGACCTCACATGTGTAAGTCACTACGGCTACAGCGACACATTGCGCATGCCATGGTCTATCGATATTAAAGCACACGAAGTTTCGTGTTTTCAGCAACACAATCGTACGTTCCTTTCACGCCAAGAAGCGCAGTTAGGAATGTCCGTCTGCAAGACTTTCAAAGTAGAACGTAAGCGACTAGATCGATGACATTGTCAATTCAGTGATCGCGACGTCAACTGTAGTTTGTGAATTCGACGCAGCATCTTTTGCGTGCAACATGCTGTCCTTAATTCAGCGGTGGCGTCAGGGGGTGAGGAAGGAGGGGTGGGGGCGGACCAACCTGAGTGCATTCAAATTTTCTAGGACGTGCTGTGCTGCCCACTGACTAGCGCCTCCTAGAACTTGTTGTAGGTGTCTCTGGTGCAGGGAGCTGTGAAACTGAAGTATGTCTAAGAACATTGGCTCGCATCCAAGGGGGATAGGCCAGGGATCAGGAGGCAGGAGGTATAGCTAAGGGAAATTCTTATTTAAAGACGATAAACGCAAAGTAAGAGAAATAAAAAAGGACCCATGATGCAATAACTACACTAGTATGCGAGCGAGCAGTCAGACTAACTTAAAGGTAAATGTTAAAAAAGGGTGCGATCAAGGAGAAATTAATGTTAGCGAGAAATTTAGAGAAACCAATTCAAGAAAAATGAATGCAGATTTGATATCTAGAGTAAAGATACAATAATTAGCAGGGCAATCGTTTTATTTCAGTTAAATAATCAAATACTGCGTAACAAACGTTTCTGTGAGTATAGCCTAGTGTCGAGGCCCCAAATGATGATAATACTGGTATACTTAACCCTAATCCAATTTTGCAGAGTGGAGCTTCGAGTAATACCTTTCTATGGTGTGAATATCGTCTACATGATAAAAAGTAGTGGTCTATTGATTCAATTTCCTTACAAATGTGGCATAGAGGAGACATCGTCAGACCAGCTCTATGTAATGTTACGATCGGCCTGCAGGGGTACTGACCTGCAAACCTTTTCCAGCCCGCCGCAGCTGTTTCGATCGTCCTGCGGGGGTAGCGATCTTCGAAACCTTCCCGGCCTGCTGCGACGAGTCACTTTGGAGAGCCAACAATGCGCCGCCTGCGACGCCAGCGAAGTTAACCGACCATGCACCTCCCTCGGAGAATTAGAAACCACAGCAAAGTTAATCAACCAAGCGCCTCCTTCGGAGAGTCGGCGACGCCAGCAAGGCTAGCCACGTTCGGCGGACCGAGCATTGTTACTTGATTTGCTGTCGCCTTCACGGTCTACTTGGAGCAAGAGGACTCCTGGAAAAGGGTGTTTTGCGGTGCTTTCTCACGGGCCCCAGAAATCGACACAGTCAATTGACTACCTGCGGGGTCAGATCTGGAATCAAGAGGCGCCTGTTTGGGTCAAGCGTATCAACCCGTCCACGAGGACTCGCTCACCTCGGTGTGTTCAGTGAAACCAAAGTGCAGAAGTGACTGTGTAAACCCTTCCCCTCAAAGGCGGCTCGACTACGCCTCCAACGACCATTGGACGGTCCGCTTGAACGGAGGTTGAACAGCAGTTTTCCCTCACCTAGGGATCTAGGGAGCACAGAGGGGTTTTTTAAGCAGCCGTTTTACTCATCGTACTCGTTGGCTGTGTGCTTCGTGCTTTGGCTTTCGTGCTCCATTTCTGCAGTCATGCTAGACTGTTGAAATGTATCTCCTGTCTTAATGTAAATATTGTAAAGCAATCCCGTACTCCTAGTTCTCGATGTGAGCAAGTTCCTCCCTGCAACCACGTCCCAAGCGTGGGTGAGTTCGACAACGGCATGGGCCAGCTACCACTTATTTCATGCCCGACACCAGCTCGTGCAGTAAATAAACATTCAATTGCGGGATGCGACAGCGTCGTCTGGTGTATGTAACTTACAATTGCCGAGAAGGACACCAGTTTATTCCAGCAAAAGCCGAGATGCTGAAAGTCCGGAGATTGTATCAGCGATAATTTGCTTGCATCATTCTGCAAATAAAATTTGTAGTATCTCGATGCAGTGATATAAGCTGCAACCGGTAAAACAGGAATCAAAGGTCCACTTAAAGACGTTCTGGCTAATACATCTGCATA
This sequence comes from Dermacentor albipictus, assembly GCF_038994185.2. Classification (NCBI taxonomy): domain Eukaryota; kingdom Metazoa; phylum Arthropoda; class Arachnida; order Ixodida; family Ixodidae; genus Dermacentor; species Dermacentor albipictus. The sequence goes on along the minus strand of NC_091827.1, from coordinate 56,871,947 downwards.
TTTAACAGCAATAGGCGGGCTAGATAAATTTCATTTAAGTATAAACCGCGGTGGCCAGGATCCCACAGCAAATAATTTTTTTAAAGTTGTCGTGACTAAATTTTGAAACATACTTAAGAAAGCTGTACGCGTTGCCATGGAAAGCAGCACATATACCGATAGAGAATCTGTAACTACGACAGCTGACGATGGATTATCGGCAAGGTTGCGCAGCGCTAGAATAGCCAATAATTCTGCTACGAAAACAGGCGTGCAATCTGGAAGGCGTATAGACCAACAGAGACGAGAGAAAATGCCTAGGCCAGCCTTTTCTTCAGACAGTGAAGCACCAGTGGCTATTGCTTGTTTCCAGGTGAGAAAGATAATCTAGTAATTTGTCATTTAAACGTTGGTATGGCATTACTTTAGCATTTAAGGGAGAAATATCGCCAAATTCTATCTGGAGATTCCCTATATGGAAAAAGAGCGCGAAATATTTGATGCGCATTTTATAAGGAAAGCAGGCGACAAGTGCATCAGCTGTCCGTCTTTGGTTTTGCAAGCCAAAGAAGTGACGTTTCTTTCGGGGTATCTAGGCACATGAACTTATTGACCATACAGACGTGTACATGACCCGATTCATTTACAATCTTTTGTGTGTATGATGATGCGTGCGTGATGTACCTGATCGCAGAGCGTAAATGACCGTTTGTAATAAACGACAGTCCTGTCGCATGTGTTCCTTCGTCTTTAGCGCTTTTTGATAAAAACTGCGAAAAGGGTCTACGTTTTCCTGCCGTTAGATCCCATGTAGACAGGGCGCTATCGAGAACAGTGAAAACGACGGGCCGCACAGTTTCTCATTCCCGGTACCAGCAAATCTCGGCCCGGGTCGTCGCACGCCGCATTCACAGCCATCGCCGCCAAACTTAATGCGATAAGCATCTTCACCTATCGGTTTTACAGCGCATGGTGCGTAGTGCCATCGGTAGCGTAACTACGTGCTTTTAGTAGACGATAATACAAGCACGCCGCCGTTGCCTGCTGCAGGTGGCGCGATGTTGCCACCACGTTTCACTTCGGCAGCATCCGGTGGAGCCCACCAGCTCGATTTCGTTTCGGTTTCTGATCGCCTTCTCAAAACACCGCGCAACAGGAAAACAAAACGCGCGCCGGTGCTTCGTGCCCAACGTTCAGCGTGACGCTACGCATTACGTAGATGTCAACAATGATAGAGTATGCCGAATTTTCTTGTTACTTCGGATCGTACGTTTTCCCGGTTAGTACGTCTTGCGGTTTTTACGAAAACGGATCAACGAGGTCCTACTGTGAATTGTCGTAAACATTTGCTAGCGAGCGTAGTGTCACGCCCGCACAAGCGAACGTGAACCGATCTTGCTCAATGATCGCGACATTCGCCAGTTAACCCGTTTCACGGCAACGCATTCCTGTGTATGTGAACCTACTTATGCGGCACTCAACATTAATTTCGTTCACCCCATCCTGGATCACCGGGCATGTGCAACTAGGTATATACCACTCTGTGTACCTCCGTCATGTCAATTTCGGAGGCTGGGTATGTGTCGCTCCTCAATGAACCCGTCTCCCGCAGATGTCACGTGTCGGCAAGCAGCGGTGCCTCCTGTGTGGCCGTTTTCTGCGAGCGCATACATCATGCCGTGTGGCAAATCCTACAACTAAAGAAAGAACAAAAATCAAGTTTCGCCCCAAGGATGCAGCACTAAGCGCAATAGCAAGGCTTAGCAAGTGCACTTGTACTTCTCGGCCAGCGCTACATGTGCGTCCGACTAAAGCGGTCGCGACATATGCTGGTGCGCAAAAATTTCGCACAGCCTTAAAGGACACGTCGCGAGGGCCTGTAACGATAGCGCGCGGGTGCCACTAAGCTGCCCGTATAGAGTCACAACAGTAAAATTGCGCCATCACATTTGAATATTAATACATTGTTTTGCACTTCCATTACTTTGCAAGTCCCAAGATAATTTAGGAAAAAAGGCATACGCTGTGAATGTTACACTTGACATTGGCGAGTTCCCATTCTTAAAATTGAAGTACTTAGAATGCAAGACCTGGTATGAGCAACTTCAGTGATAGAATAGTGTAGCAATACACATATATGGCACGGATAACCTTATAGCATACATATAGCTACATATATGCGGAGCTTGCGGTGCCCATGCAATTGCTTCCGCGATGAAAGAACTTTTACAGACCAGCTATGTGCTACTTCAGTAGTGCAAAAGCATCAGTAGCAGGTGGAATGTAGCAACCTGTGGCGTAGCAACAGGGGGGGCCTGGGGCCCCGGGTGCAAGGGGCCAGCTGGGGGGGGGGGTGTCATATACGTCTGAAGACACCCCTTTCTCCGCCGGCGGTTACACCCGGGGGGGGGGGGGGGGTGACAGAAGACATATGGGCCCCGGGCGCCAGATGACCTAGCTACGCCACTGGTAGAAACACTAGTGAAGGTATACTTCGTAGTTCACTATCCCCAGAGAAGGCACTACCAGCGCTGCTGCCGCCCGTAGCTGCAGAAATGCACCACTTCGCAACTGCAAACCCGCGACCAAAATCAGAGGCGGCGACCCCCATTAAGCTCCCAAACTTGGTGCAGTTTAGCACTCCAGCTTACTAGTCACTTCCCATCAGTTACCCTTTAGGCACAGGTTCTCTATCTTGGTTATCTTTATGTACAGGTTTTGAACCTTGGTTACCTTTTTGTACAGGTTATGAACCTTAGTTACCTTCATGTACAGGTTTTGAAGCTTGGCCAAGTACTTTCATGCAAGTTTGCTCGACTGACGAGGCATGCTCCATCTGGACACTGCACTTGCCGGACAACACTAAAAATGAGAACACAAGGAATCCACCACCTTGAACATCGACTTTTTACTAAAGATTCAACGCAAGCCTAACCAAAAATACATCCACAGTGAAGCTCACCACAAATTAGAGGAACTGGTTTTCAGTATGACTACAGTCCATGCGACGACTTTCCGCAGTGCCACTGCTTGGCACATTCAGTGCAACACAAAGGCTACAAGAAGACAAGAAAACGCCCAACAAAGAGATTTCTTTTAATACGCTTCAAATATACACTAAATCATACACCTCTCACGTTCGACTGGCCGAGCACAAAAGCGTCCGGAGGAATAGGAAAAAAAAAAAGATCCTCGCTCCCACAGTGACAGCGAGGGAAGCTCACAGGCTAGTCTCGCAACCCCATCAACCCCACAGTTGCAATGACAAAAAAAATTTTAAAGAATAAAAATAATGCTGGTGGCAAAGTGCCACAACTGTAGAAACAAAAACCCTTTTCTTCCTTCGGCTAATGTGGTAACGACATGCAACGCATGCATACACAGAAAAAAACCGTGCCACTCCTAGCAACATACACTCGGCACCTCACTAACTTCCTTGCCGCTTCCGAATTTGGCAGGACGGTTAAATCCCTTTTGAGAACAAAGGTTGCAGCAGGGCTCCAGTCCAGGACTGGTCACTGAAGAACTTTGCAATCGAAGAAGACAAAACAAATCAAGAAGTAAAACAAACTGCATTAAAAACCAGCACAAGCTCTGGGAGAAGGAACAGAGCTCACAACAGACAGCCTACGCCTTTCTTATGTACATGTGGAGGTGGTCATTGCCATATACAGCATATAATTATATATATATATATAAATGTAAAGCAGTAATACAGGCATTCCAACAAAAAAAAAGAATTGCTAATAGAAGACAGCCCTTCACGACTCGAACCAGCGTGACCAGCGCATGCCGGCAGAAAAAAGCCCCAGCCTCGGTCAAACCAGGCAGAGGCGCAAGCCAAAGTAAACAGTGCACTTTGTTATTGTCGCCTGTCGTTAGTCCCGATTTCGCTGCTTCTGCTGCGGGGTGAAATAGCACGCGCACCGTGTACCCGCGGCAATGTCGCCCCACTTTCTCGCAAGGTTCAACACGGTCGCAGCAAAGTTCCCAGCCTCCAACTCTGCACGTTGACGAAGTCCCTGCTCGTCATGTTTGTGTATGTGTGGAATGCTACGGCAGATTAAAAGATAGAGCAAGACTCGGGACGTGGCAGCGTGGCACGCCCAAAGAATTATCGTCATAGGACAAGGAGTGGCTTTGGGTTTAGGCCAGTCCATTCGTAGCCCGTAATTTGACTAACCCAAGGTTTGAAAACCCAGGCCCAGTTCCCCAACACTGTTCCCCAATGCGTGCACTTATTCCCCCTTGTAGCCCCCCTCCAACCAAGGTCAACTCCTCAGCTTCGTCGCATAGAAAAAATGTGCACACTAGCATTCCCAAGGTCTCGCGACTCGGTACAAAACATTTGATCTAGCACGCTAACCACTGCTGCACTTCTGCACCAAGTTCCCCTGCACTCTACAAAATGTCAGAATGCAATTTACGTGGCTACAGAATGTTAAATGTACCCCGAGTCCCTCCCCTCTACTGCTTTCCAAGGAAGAGATGGTGATATTACTTATGCGAGACACAACATGTTAGCTGGAGCACTCCCACAATGCACAAGTTCTTGGTGGACCATGCATGTGAAACACTTTAATGGCTCGAACAACAAACAGTTTAAGGCATACATTCACAATGAGCCTTCTGCCATACTTTGAGCAGCAACTCGAATTGCATGGCGCGGACAAGACCAACAAAACGCAAGGAATAATCCAAACATCAAGCCTGTCATCAGCCAAGTTCATCACTTTAGACTCGGAACAGAATGTAAAAACAACCTTGGCTTGAACTTCAAGCCCACAAGAGTTCAGGAAAGTGTGGGCAATGTGTCAGAGCGAGGTCACAGGCATATGGCAAATGACAAAGCCAAAGCAACATATTAACATACATACACAAGAACAGTTAACTTTATATTTTGAAAAAAAAAAGAAAGGTAGCCAATATGAAGAGGGGCAGGAGACTGATCACGGTGTCAAACCTAAATACAGTGAGGACTGCACGGTAAAGCTGTGCGTAGGCAGCAGTAGCAACAGCTCTACATGTAGATGCATCGAGTGCAAGAGGTTCTTTGTGGAGCAGCCCAAAAACGCAAGGGGACGAGACAGGAGGAACACGGGTCACTCATGTGCCAACATTCTCCAACAAGAAAAAGGAATGGGAGAGGAGGCGCTACACAGAAAGCAGCAGGGGAAGGAAAGTGGGCGCGACCAGGAAACACGTGGACCAGTTGTAGCTCCTGCTCTCATCCTCTTCGCACATCCCAGTGTCAGCTGGAAGCCTTCTCGATGTGTGCCCACTCATGTGTCATGTCTGCATTGTGTGTACATCCTTGTTGTCTCCCTCGCAGGAGGACGAGATGGAGGGAGGGGGAGCAAGAGGCAAGGAGGAGGAGGCTGGGAGGTCTCCCTCTGGAACTGTGGGTATTAGGTGTAGGAGGAAAGGGGGAAGGGGGAGGGGGGCTCGTCCTTCGAATTAGCAGCATCCGGAGCTGCGAGGCTGGACGGGCGTTCCCGGGTTGATCTTGCCGTCGCCAGATCGCAGGTTTGCCTCTGTTGTTGGGGGGCCCATGCGGTTCTTGATCTCAGCCGCCATTGTCATGAATGCCTGTTCCACGTTTGTGGCATTCTTGGCACTCGTCTCTAAGAAGGGAATGCCCAGCTGGTCCGCGAACTCCTGCAGCAGTAAAACGCGAGGGGCACGTAAATACCAGCCAACACAGACGAACACACATGTGAAACCGAAAGAAAACGACCTCCTGCAGCTTGGGTTTTTCGTCTGAAGAAACATTCGATTTGCACCTAAATGCACGTTTATATGAAGTTGCAACATCAGTGGTGGTCCAGCAAGTTTAGGATTTGGAGCAATTTTTGGAGCAGGAAAAATGTCATTCTGGAGCAGTTATGTAGCAGAAAAATGTCTTTTTGGAGCATTTGGAGTAGTACGGCAGTAATCTGTAGCCATTTGGCAAAGCTTGTTATTACTGTGCAATCAGTAAGTGAAGAGTGACGCAAGACACAAAGCCAACAGCAGCACAAAATTACGAATGCGCCAGAACGATTTGCGCCGTTAGGCGTGCACAAGACAAAAAGTGATGGCCAATGTCCTATGTGCATTCCAAATGACCGATGTGCTTTGATTGACTTTACCGCACCAGACAAAATGTATATTAGTATGCCTAAAACAATGCTAGAAGCTTGACAAGACTGCGTCTATGAACAGTGCCAGAATGAGTACCGTTGTGCGCTATGTCGCAAAGATGGTACACTCGCTTTTGTTGCGAGGCAGATTGTCGCCTTCCCGTGTGTCATGGGGCATCTGCGAATAGGTACCAATCGATTCAGCGTAAGACCGTAGTTTTCCTCACCTATACCCGACTGAGCATTCGTAGCACTACCGATCAGGCCTAACTAGGCCGAGGCAGTGTGCCATGGCGAAAATTGGCTGTTAGCCGATTTGACCGGCAAGCTTTCCACAAGTCATCATGGAAAGCTTACCGCTAATATGTTCGTCTAACCGGCGATCGGTTCCGAGATCATGTATACGTGTTTTTGACAACTGTCGAAGCCAGCAGCTACTGCAATCACGCATAGAAGCTTACAGATTGGCAGAAGGTTCCGAACTGCATGTGCAAACGCATGAATCCGCGTGCATGAACACGTATATGATACAATCTCGGTGCCTTCCAGTGGCTAATTGGCCCTATACCTTCGCACATAAGCGCTGCTTTCGTCGCCGTTCCCTTTGTCGGCGTCGGGTATAAGAATTGTTTCGATTAGAGTTGATGACCCGGACGACCCTTGTACCAATACAGGCGTGCCTCATAATCAGATTGTGGTTCAGCCACGTGACTGTTTCTGTCCCGGACGTTCCTGTCCCGAAACCATCTGAGTGCCCCGGTTAGGCTACGTGCAATGCATCGGCCTCAGCCGAATATATCATTTAATATGCAAAAACAGAGTAGCGAATAATCGACTCGCGAAATGAATTATATGAATGTTAAATTTATTCGTATAGTTGTTCCGTAATGTCCGATTTTCGCACTCCCTGGAGGCCGCGAAAACGTCCGAAAAAACGAATCTATGCCTTTTACTGCCCCCAAGGGCTCAAATCGCCACAAACGTTCGAAATAGCTCTGAAGGCCTGCAAGTACACTTACTAGGCTTATCGGTGCTCGCACTGTGACAGGGAAGCGAGTGCACGGATGTGTAATTAAAGAATACAGTACATACTGTGTCCCGTGATAATTGCCCCTTCCACTTTTGCAATGCTTCACCGCAACAATGCTTCGCGTACGCTTCACCGCATAACACTGCTGTATTAGGGAGAAGCTGACTTTCAGAAGCCGGCATTATTTAAACGCGTCGTGCTTTCCGAGCTTCGAAGGTATGGGGGAGGATTACAAAGACGGAGTCGGTGCGATTGCTAACAGCGACGAATTGCTTTAATGAAAAACAAGGCAGGAACACAGCTTGGTTGCGGACGTCGAAGTAGCTGTAGGCCTAGCTGCGGTGGCCTAGCACAGCGTTGCCGCGGCAGTGGGCGGCGGCCAGTGGATCTGCGTGCGAGGGCGCCTGTTCTAAACGGCGACAATAAAAATGGCGGTGGAGGTGGCTTCGATTATTGCCGTTTCGGATCTACGATCATGGAAATAGGTCCGGAATATGGGACGGCGAAGAGTTTTTGCATCATAAATTTCGAAAAGCACAAGCCTCATGACCCACTACAAACGGGCCCAACTGGGCTAGTGCAGAGTAGGGTATAACCCCGGGTCGACGCTTGGCCAGCGTCACGACATGTTAAATCGTCGTATGCCGGCACCTCATTAAAGTTATCCCTATCCTATCAGACATTCTTATACATTGACTATGCGGTAGGTACCATGGCAGTGGCGCGAAGGCGTCCGATCATTGGGCATGTCCAAAAAGTCGGGCGTCCGGAAAATTGTTCGTTGACTGTAGTTGCAAACCCCACTGAAAACATTGCATTGCCGCAAAAACGAGAAAATACCGCGCTTTTGCGCAGTTGCCGCAAGTGGCACTTGAGTGGGCTCAGCCAGGAGCAGGCAAGTCGAATTGTAGCAGAATGGCGCAAATGGCGCAGTTGGACCACCACTGAACATCCTAGTTTAATTCTAAGGCATCTGCTTCCCATCAAAGTGAATTATGTGAGTGCTTGAAGACATTAAAAAAAGAAAGATGGCTAAACATCTTAAAGGGGCGGCGCAAGACTACGAAGACAAGGCAGCAACACAGGACAGCGCTATACTCCAGGCTAACTTTATTTGAAGGCATACACAAACTTATGTACAACTCACAGCCACGTGCTCGCCCATAGTGGCTATGGGTTGTAGTACATAAGTTTGTGTATGCCTTCGAATAAAGTTAGTTGTGAGTTCAGTGCTGTCCTGTGTGTTCCGCCCTTACGTCTGTCTTGCACCACCCCTTCAAGATGCTCAACCAGTACCAACATGCCCAAATGTCGATCATTCTACAGAAAAATGGCATCTAGAGTGAAAGTGAGCACCCCTCCCCCTTTCCCTTTAGTGGCACAGGGAGGCGCCACTCAGCGTGAAGACACCGTTATCTGGTCTATCATGGTGAGCAAAAGCATGTCTAGGACAAGGACGCACACGAGGCTTTCGCTGTTATGCACTAATCAGTCATGAGGTGATGAGAATTGCAGCTTCCACACTGCTTTAGTGCAAAATATAAGCAGGATTTACTGATTCATAAATAAAAGCAAGCTGACGTAGTGCGCATTTGTTTTCTTAATAATTTTTATATTTTGACATTCAGTTATTTCAGACATTTTTTTCTGGTTATGTAAGATCCAAATTAACGAGGTTTTGCTGTAACAGTGGCCCCGCGTGCCGCTAGCCTAAAAGTTGAATAACACGCCACAGAAGCTAGTCCTCCCCAACAACCAATGCTTGCCTAATCGCGCTTCAGACAAATCTGTATCTCAATCATTCTGGCTTTCTTCCCACCTGGAGAAATGGATTAACTGTTCCTGCCTTAACACAAGTCAAGCTTGTGTTTTACTTGTGAGCACTGCATGAATGCGAGAGAATCCTCTTCATTACACTCGGGTCATAAGGGTGCTGCAGTTGTACTAAAAATTGATTATCAAGATGTTGACCGTTATTCAAGATTTGCGATTATGAAGACGTTGACTGTTTATTCACAATTTGCAGGCTTTGTTCTGTAGAGGCGTTGTCAACAGGCACTTTGCATGCTCACAGTCACAGCAAGAATAATCTGTTCCACAAATATGTATGAAGCGCATTCAGAATACAATCACCTAATGGCAGCTGAAGTTTCAGTTGCTGTTATACACTGGTTCTGTAAGTTGTTGCTATGAATTTAGGCTTACAAAATCAACATGTTTGAACTAATCTGGCTACAAAAAAAACAGTCAAGGACGGCATTTACTTTTCGTGATTGTGTTCTCCCCTCAACTAGGTGCAAATGAAGAAAACACAGTTGTTGGTGTCAATCAAAAATCTTAGTTTGAAAAATCGGGCACTTTTACGATCGAATCATGAATGTGGCAGGTACAGATTAGCCGTCACGTGCTGCGACATTGCAAATAAAGCAAGAATGGCTCCAACAAGAGTAAAAGCGAGAAGAATCGTACACAACATCTCAAGGTATACAGATGGAAAGTCAAAACGTTAACAGTCCTATATTAATGTGGAACAAAATTGATAGCTGTGACATGTTACCAGAACCCTTATGCATTCTACAGTATACCTACGCTAACCCCGAAATATGCGAGTCTGAAGACAACGAAAACAGAAAAAGGTATGTTAATTAACCCAACCTAAGCACCTATTTCTAACTGTCCCCCTGCAGTGGACCATTTCTAACCAGAGAAAAATTCCTAAATGTGCTGCTCACAGAACATCAGCAAATGGGGCGCAAGGACTTGTGTTCAGACAGCCAAAGGAACGGTTGATGGGAAAACAATCACTTTTCATCATTCCCAGGAGTATGTGTGTCATCATGCCAAGTCCATCACCCCATAACCACTGACTATATTCTTCCCAATTACTTCCAGTGACCTGACCAGGCCTCTTCCAAGAAATAAAAGCAACATTACGTTCGAGAGCTCGTAACAAACCACCGGCCTCAGGAGTGCGGGAGCTTTCTTTTACTGCACACAAACTACAAATAACGGACCTAGCGACCGAATGGCGACTGAGCTCCACTACGGTAATTAAGCTGAATATGTTTGGCCTTTCGACTGCGCCAATTGTGGGGCCTGATCTACAGGCAAAATACAATGAGCGAGCAAAAGCAGAAATTCCAGCATTTCTAAGGACCGCAGAAAATGTAAAGGTTGAGACGTGTCACATTCGAAGTCAAAGGTTTTCAAAGGGTGTCATCAAGGACTACTATGAACCCTGTATTGCACTTTTCTCGCATTCCCGAGATTGGAGATCACTTCAAGTTCAGTTTTGCAGCCGTGCAGGAGTATAACAGCATTACAGTAATAAAGCATATGTTGATGCTTATCACTTTGTTAATTGGGCTGAGAAGCACTTGTAGAGAGACAACTTGACAAAACGCAACACTTGCCTTCGCTGTCGTGTAGTCAACCACCTTCTTTGTCGTGAGGTCGCATTTGTTACCAACCAGGAGCTTGTTGACATTCTCGCAGGCATAACGGTCAATTTCTTGAAGCCACTGCTTGACATTGTTGAATGACTCCTGCGATCGAGAGAGCAAAGGAATCAAATTAAGCATGGCAAAGTCAGTGGCACAGTTTCGAAACCCAACCATCTTCAACAATGACTTTAAGTATCGCCCTAATAAAGTGTGCTAAATGAGATAAGAACATTGTATAAAAACACTAACATTAGGGCTGTGCAAATATAACAATTTTCCAACTGAATACAAATATTCAGCTTCGAATATCAAATGATATGCACACGCATTTATTAGCAAGTTTGGTTAGTTTTATCTTGGGGCATTGCAATTAAATTGACAATACTAAAAAGCTAGACTAGTAAGCTTTCATACTAAAGCACTGTGCATTTGGCTCATGTTAACTAGGAAAATTTAGTGATTCCCACTAGCTATCCTCACCAGCCTGTGCCTGATTACATTGCATCAAATGGCCGTAAAATGGGAGGCATTTGACCCTGTGCCAGTCTTCATTCATCACACTGTCACAAGCAATACTCAATTGAGGGCGGCACTGTGCACAAACCCCTGCCCCTTGCTACTGAAAGGCTGGCTTTCCTGCACAGTTTAGACATTTAGTGGCTAAGTGTGCTTTAGGGGCAAAATTTCACTATCAGCACGAAATCGCAAATTTCAGCAGAAAATCTCCCCAATATTCTTAGATTAGTTAGAAACAAATGCTAAGAACCATGTTGGCTCCCGCACAGTCAGCAATATACTCGATCCGATTCGAATAATCTTATCAAACCGAACATTCCAACATGTCCGAACATCTATTTTGCAAATCGAATACTAATAAAAAGTACTGTATAATCAAACTTTTCTAATATATGTACACTCCTAACTAGCATCCTTGGCTAAACTGTGCTCACTCAGCATGCTACAGAGAACCCAAAAATGGAAAAGCCCAATTAGACGTCTTGTATGGCCAACTATCTTCAGGCAATACACATACTGCCGTTATGGCTTTGTACAGTTTCATGAAACACGTAAAACTTGACCAGTGGAGGTCGAGTCTAAATGTACCATTCGCAGTGGTGGTCCAGCCAGTTTTGGATTTGGAGCAGAAAAAAGTCATTCTGGTGCAGATTAGGTGCAGCCACACTAGCATTTTGGAGCACTTTCGAAGCAGAAAAATTTGTATTTTTGGAACACTTGCAGTAGTACAGCAGTAATCTGTAGCCATTTGGCAAAGCTTATTAGGTATTGTGTCATCATTAAGTGATGCTGAACAGTGAAGCATGACAGAAAGCCAACAGCAACCAATTAAACTTGTCTTCCCAGGGACGGTATACCACACAGATGTTTTGCAAACATTTTTATTCATTAAACAAGCAACTTAATTTTGTAAACAATAAAATATTGTAGCCTAACGAGAAGAAAGCTATGCACATAAAGCTCTAAAGGGCTCCCAGTTTTACATAATATGGCAAGAGAACATGAGACTACTATGTTCCTGTATATTTTAATTAATTATCTCAATGTGTCTTGCGCGCTCAAACTAAATAAAAGTTAAGACACTCAGGCAAATTGATAATTAGTCGCCTTCAGTGGTCAGACAATTAGTTGCCTTCACTACTTTCTTTGCTTTCTTTCCCTAATTTTTTTTCCTCCTATGGACCACCTTAAAATGAGAAAGGTATGCCATTTACATTTCCCAATGATTTCTGCTGCCTGCCACACCCTGCCGTTCAAGCTCTGTGGCTTTGGCAGGCTCGATTTGTAGCTGCTTTGTTTGCAACTTTGTGCAATAAAGTATTATTATTACTGTTGTTATTATTATTATTAGGCATATCGGTGCTCATACTGCGATAGGAGATGGCAGGTACACACATGTACAATTAAGGGAAACATGCCGTGTCCCGTAACAATTGCCCCTTCCCATTTTTTTTATGCTTCCCCGCAATACTTCGTGTACGCTTCACCGCGTAACACTGCGGTATTGAGGGGAAGCCGACTTTCGGGAACTGGCAATATGCAATGAGCTGTACTTGGAAGCCATTGGCGAGGATTACAGAGGTGAAGTAACAGTGGTGATTTGCTTCAATGAAAAACATGGCGCCAAACAGCAAGCTTGGAAGCTAACATCGAAGTAGCTGGGCCTAGCATTACCGCAGTGGTGGCTACGGCTGCCAGCGGATCTGCATGTGAGAGCGCCAGTTCGAGGCGGCGAGATAATCAATATGGCCGCATTGGAGGCTTCGATTAATGCAGTTTGGGACCTGCAGTCACGGTAAAAAGTTCGGAAAATCGGACGGCGAAGGTTTTTTGCATCCAAAATTTCAGACGTTCTTATACATTGACTATGGGTAAGTGGCGGTGCTGCGAATGCTCTAGAGCATTTTCGAACACGTCCGAAAAATCAGGCGTATGGAAAATCAGTCGACTGTATTTGAATGTTTACAAATCCATTCGTATAGTGGAGTGATTGCATAACCCTTTTGAAAACATTTCATTGCCGCGAAAACGTGAAAATACCGCACTTTCGCACAGTTGACGCAAATGATACTTGAGTGGGCGGTCCCAGCCAGGAACAGGCAAGTCGAATTGTAGCAAAATGGCGCAGGTGGACCCCCACTGCATTTGATAACCTCCAGCCAGTACCCACACAATGAACGTCACAATGTGGCATCCCAATACAGGTGGCCGCAATGAAATTTACCCACAATGAAATTTACCCATATTGCCACACGCGTGTGGTAAATATAACCTTTAAATAGTTGCTCATCTTACTGACTTGTCCTTCGCGTAGCAATATTAATGCGGCTGGCACGTTTATACAACAGCAATGCTACATACAAACTGCAGTGGCAGGGCTTATATTCCGATAAACTTGCAACTCTGACCTGCACTGAAACTGGCAATTCTGGCTAGGCACGCCAACTTTCAGACATCCAAGGAAGAAAAAGACCCATCACAAAAGGTCAAGTCTATGTGTGTCATCATGTTTGGCAACCACCAGAAGAAGCCAGCTTTTATTTTGCAGCAACCAGTGTCCTCACGAAGAATAGGGCAAAGTCCTGAATGCACTGCAACGATAAAGCTACACCCCTACTCGTGCAGTGGGATGACCACACCTCAATTACACCACGACATGGTCAAATCCCAACCGCAGTGCCTTATGGTACATTTTAGTAGTTCCTGCCACTCCAACAACCTCCTCTAGATACCAGGACGAAGTCTAGCATTCCTGAACACTCCAAGCTGGAGCATAGTGTTCTGAATGAACAGGGAAAAGGTGCCCCAAGCAGTAGATATTTAACAGCCAACTGTGAAGTGCACCACAATCACGCTCGATAGCAATCAGCCGAATGCACCATTTAACAAACAAAGCTAAACACCAACTAGCGGGGCAACAAGCCTTTAAATTTGCTGAAAGATGTCCTGTTAATATACGGTATAAATATATGTAATATGTTCTCTTGATATATTAAACACATTTTCTTTACTTGTAGGAAGATCCAACAGTAGGCAAATGTTCTGGCGATTTCAGAGCCTTCAGGACCCAGTTGGAAAAAGCCAATAATTTCTACTGAATGGATAAATTATTGAGAAGGCCATGAACGCTACAGAGCCAGCTGCAGGCAGCTAAAGTAAATCCGGCGATGCGGACATGAAGCAGCTGGCGCCAACTTGCGATGCTCTCCATGGTGTTCGCAATCGGCAAGCTGGCGGGATGCGCTGCGTGGTAATGGCGGCAGATATGAACTCACGCAGGCAAACTTTTCGCTCCGTCTCAGTTAAGGGTAACTAGGCAACGCTAACTTCACGTTTATTTTGCATGGAAAATGCCGCCCAAAAAGCAGAGTTTTGATCATTATATCCGATATGCGGTGAATAACATTGATATATGTTTTTTTTCTCATAACCCTAATGCATAAGTTGATACTCTGAAGTCGACTCATCGTTATTAGTGATATCGTTATATGTGGTACTGTTACCTGTGGACTGCACTGTATTCCCTGACGATCGCTCTATCACAGCCCGATGCATGGCTAAGAGCCATAAACAATTCCACATCAGTGAGACATGGATTTCCTTGTTTTTGCTGCATTTTGCTCACTGAGGTGCACATTAAGCACTGCCCTAGCTAGGTGTGCAAAAACTGCCGAAACATGTTGGTAGCAACACGCATGCCGCTTCGAAATGGCGATCCATAAAACAAGATGATGCCCATGACGTGTTTCCAGCGCACGCAATCACTCCAGGCGCTTGGTTGTTTTTGTAAACGAAAATGGCGGTGACCATGCAAGTGTAATGTGGTGGTATTTTACGCAATTTTAGTGCAAAGCATTGGTATTCGAGCACATCTTGGAGCCTGCTAGACATGAGGGAGCAGGTAATAGGCGGGGTTATGTTCCGGCAAATTTTGTTGATACGGGATTGCAATACAGCAACATCTCATGGTCGAGAGCTATGAAACGCACTGAATCCTACGGGCATTCGCCGAAGATACAAAAATATTGCGTTGTCGCGAGAATTTCGCTGTCATAGGGTTTCATTATTGCGAGTTTCAACTGTATAATGAAATCAGCAATGCTCAAATTTTTGCTTCAATGAAGTTTGCGTGAAGCAAGTTTCGAAACTGCTGGCAGCCAAAACAGAAAAGATCAATACACTTGCAGATGACAGCTACTCTGGTAAAGCCCGAAACTACAAAAATGTTGGTGACCAAACGCCCCACAAATCACATTGCCAACATCCACGTACACGGAAACCTCATTACTACGAACACCACATTAATAAGTTCTGTGAGTGCATGCTCCGCTCAGGAAAGTGCCGCCTAGCAACAGAGGCGGAGGTGCATTTCTGCACACACCTCTTCCACGAAACTGGCCCTACTAGCTGTGCCCCTGGTGAAATGCAACCTCTGTACTCACGAGGATGCCACACGGTCGCACTTTGCCCTTTCCGGATGGTGTCGATTACACGCGCTTGAGCTTTGATGCAGTTCAGGTGACCACCTCCAACGAGACAGGCGCAGTGTCCACAGCAAGAAATGTGAAAAACAAAAAGCTCAAAACATTGAGCTTCCCTTGGGAGGCGACAGACACGGTGCTACCTTTTTGTTCTGGCGGCAGCGGCAAGAATGCCACACGGTCGCACTTTGCCCTTTCCGGATGGTGTCTATTACACAGGCTTGAGCTTTGATGCAGTTCAGGTGACCACCTCCAACGAGACAGGCGCAGTGTCCACAGCAAGAAATGTGAAAAACAAAAAGCTCGAAACATTGAGCTTCCCTTCGGAGGCGACAGACAGGGTGCTACCGTTTTGTTCTGGTGGCAGCGTCTGTTGCGCGCTGGCAGAATCTATGGAAAATAGCAACAGCACATGCATGCCGAGAGCGAACAGCGACGTTATCGTGGATAGCTCTTACAGTGGCAACTAGTGAATTGATAACTTGATGGGCAGAATGGTTAATTTTGAGGCTTTCATTTACCAATCTTTCAGAATAACAAACAATTTACCATGGTTCCCGAAAGTGAGTTACAGTCACCGACCGATTTTCCGGACTCCAATAATTCAGACATGCCCGATTATTCGGTCAGTTTCGCGGCACTGCCATTCTCCCCGTAGACCATAATGTATAACTGCCGAAACTTCGGACACCTTGCGACCTCTCGTCTGATTTTTCAGACACTCCTTGAGCCAACTCGATCGAGAGCACCATGCACCGACTTTGACCGGCGCATGGTTCGACTTGCTGAACGCCATTTTTGTTTTGAACGGAGCCTCCTTGCTGCCCCACGAAGTGGTGCTACTGGAAATCCCCGCTCATCATCATCGTTTCTACTGGTTCGATAGAGTGGCTCTATAGCAGTTCCAGTTTCTGCTTAGTAAGCCATGTCAAGACAATCCAGCAGCTGCTTTGTTCGCGCACGATGCTGCAAGTAGGCCGCGTTTTTCGTTTGTGCGACTGGTGTCGGCACGGTGGTGTTTGCTTTGTGCGCTGTGTCGAGGTTTCGGTGATCGAATGCGGCATACGGAAACATCGCGTCAAGTGTCTAATGGTGCCGACAGTGCCTGCGCAGACTGCGCTGGGGAATGCCGGCAAGCGGATGCCGGGAGGCCCAAGATTTGTTGCCTTCCGATGTGCTCCCTACTGACGCGGAAAATATTCTGCTGAGACCTGCGCAGTGGTTGCACTGCGATTCCGGACACCGTCTAATTTGACAGTTTCACAGGTGCTGACACTGCTGTACTAACATGCGCAGAACTCGACGACGGCGAGATCATTTGTCAGGTTTCTGCTGCACCGCCAGACGATGACTGAGTCGGAAGATGACGCACCATGTGCTACGCTGCCGTCGCATGCGGAGTGTGTACAAGCAGTGACTGTGCTTTCAGCCGCCTATAGTGACCGTACGACCCTTACCAAGATTCAGGCTTATCTGATTGCGCGTAAACGGAACAGCGTGCAACGGCGCATTCACGATTTCTTCAAGCTTAGTGCCGAGCCCGAATAAGTGTGTGGAAATAAAGGATTTCAGTTTTTTCCCCTTAATCTGCTTTTTCAGACACCTGTTTATTCGGACATTTTCGCAGTCCCCGTGAGGTCCGAATAAACGGTCGGCGACTGTATATCGAGATATCTCTGCACCAAGCCTTGAATCTCCCCAAAGGAGTGTTGCCCAGGAACCACTACATAAACACTGCAACTGTGACTGCAACATGCCGGCCCAGGTATTAACAAGGCTACACTCCAATTGTGGCCCCACAGTTGCAGTGCCAAGAAAGAGTGGCCCCAATAGAAAACTGGCAATTCTGGCTTTTTTGTGCCAACGTTCAGACATCCAAGGAAGAAAGAAGACCATCACAGAAGGTCACATCTAGATTATCATCATGTTGACAACCTCCAGAAGAAGCCAGTTTTCTATAACCATGGCCCACACTTTCAGCGAGAGGAGACTTCCAAATCTGTTCCCCATATTTACAATCAGCCACTGGGTTTTGATGTGACAAGCCCCAAACGCAATCTAGCAAAAGGATGTGCCGACTGTGGTACAGCAAGGAGGCTACTCAACAGTGCGAAAAAGAAATTGCATCGAAATAATGGGTACTCCTGCCACAAAACTACTTTGGAGTTTGATACCGTTTAACAATGCCCACGTTTGCCTGTACCAGATGTAGAGCTTAAGGGGAGATGCGGGTCGAAAATCGCGGTTTTTTTCGAAAATTATCCATTTTTTGTTTTTACTTGTTTTGTCAAGTTTAGTACCTCTACTTTTATGAAAATAAATATCAAAGCTGAATTTAAATGGGAAATAGATTAAAAATGCATTGAAAGAGCACAAGGTGGCTATTAAAAAACCGAAAGTACGCTGTCTTCGAGCGTCTCGCCGCCGCCATGGCGCGGTTCCTCGCTGTTGCGGATCGCGTGAGGAGATCAGCCAAGCCTCATTCTCTGAATCGCCACGGTTGCCTGGGCGTCTACAGCGCTTGAAATAATAAAAAAAAGCATGTTATTGCCGCGTTTTCCGAGCGCTGCGACTGGTTTTTAAATCACGTGGTACGAATCGGGAAACGCCATTGGCCATCATGCGCGTACATGTGGCGAAGCCTACTTGCTGGGTCCCTGTTTCGTCAAGGTGCGCTTCAGGGTGACGATCGTTCGGCAACTATATCTTCGTCAGGGACGAAGCGAGACCAAGCAAGCGCAGTCATCATGGAGTGAAACACCGTGCGGTGCACAAATATCGAGGTCGCCGGCGGAAATCTAAGGCATAGGCTCGTCCAGCGACAACTCGATCCACGGCCGCTACGGCGGTTAGGCCTAGCGCAAGCGGCGCCGATCCCGCCCGTGTTACGGATGCCTCCGGCGAGTTTGAAGCGGCCTTAGAATACGCGAGTGCGTCGGAAAAGAAGATTGGACATTTCTAAGTTGAGCAAAGAGCGCGTGATGGGGTGTCATCATTCATTACTGATTTGACAGCGCTCGACATTCTTGTGAGCGGCGCGATTTGCCCAACATGCCAGCGCTCAGAACTTCGTGTCCGGGAACCGGCCAAGCGCAAAGGACTCGTTTCGTTCCTGGAGCTACACTGCGAGAACTGTGCGTGCCCCAAAAGTGTTCTTTCCGCAACTTATTCATCGCGGCGAGTTGCGGCGTGCAGGGACACCAGCAAAGGTGCGCGCCGAGACTATGACAGCGGGAGCTCGCGTGAAAGCTTCGCCGTCAACGTCAAAGCTGCTGTGGCGGCCCGTTCGATGTATGAGCAGCTAGTGCGGTTTTCATCAGTGATTGGACTCGCAAGGGCCGTGAGGGAGAGACATACGCGACAGGAAGTTTCTAGTGGCAGTCATGAACAATTTTCTTCTTTTATGTCAAAATTTGATTGGAATTCAAGCCCTCTTTTGTAAATAAACATGCAATTATAACTTCAAATGCGTTTTTCTCAAAATGAAATTTTGGGTAATTTTTTGGGTTTGCCCCTCATGTTTTTGGCACTTCTGGTGCTTGGATTTGAATGAAATTTTGCACACATTTTCTCTGAAGTGTGAGGAGTGCCATTATCTCTCTGAAACATAAATATTGGTCAAATATTTACAAAAAAAATTTAAATTTCCACATGGTGGTGTCATGAAAATGTAGACTTGCCAGGTTCAAATTTTTCACGTCATTAGCATATTTTGTATGCACATTATAATGAGTTTTTGGCACTCTACAGTTTATATGGATCAAAATGAGCCCATCAGTGATCTGTGATTATGGAAGTTAAGTGTGACAAAAAGGGGGGCTAAAAAGGTGCAATTTTGCACATTGGCATCGAATAGAACAAAAACTATGCAACTTACAGTGAAACTAATTGCAGGTTTGAAATCAGCATAAGAAACTAAATTAATAGGTGGAGTTTCATAGCTCTAAGTCAAAAATTAAAGAAAAAGTGTCTTCGAGTAGCATCTCCCCTTAAATTACCCTATTGACATCAATTTAACACCTTTTTCCAGAGAAAATAGGCTAGAAAATGGCTGGCGCATTACGATCAGATACGAAACCAAAATCACGTCTGCGGCATTGGCAACAGCCAACTGTCAAGTCAGCATCACCAGTTGTCAACAGAGATGAGAACAGAGCACCATTTCTCTGTAGGCTGACACCAAAGGCGCACTTTAATTATGATGGCTGTTCCAAGTTATTTTAAATGCTAATCTTGCAGCTAAAGAGCCACATGCACTTTTGACATTCCCGAGGCGCGTATCGTAATACGATGAAGTGAAGAGGTAGTTAACTGATGCCACCAGAACGGTGGAAGTGCTAGCTACCATCCTATTTGCAATGGCAGTGAAGGACAAGGAAAATATTTCTGAGAAATTTCATAAATTGCCTTTCTGTGAAGATTAAATAGTCAAAATTGCATATTTATATAATTGCTAAAACAAGAGATGTGCTACTTCTTTCTGATGAGGTGAAAGTTAAAACTAAGTAAATATGGTGTGGCGCCCAGCCTTGGGCAGTGCCTAGAACCCGGTTAGCGTGCGCCCTCATGAGAAGAAAGTAATGACTGCACCTGGTCGTGGCACACGAATCCACGGCTCACGGTTATATTCCGGCATCGATTCAGGTCACCTGCCTTTCTCCTTCGCTCCCGAGGCATAAGCCTACAAATGGTGACCTAGGACCAACACAATGACTGAGCCGCCCAAGCCCTCCACGGAACAGGACTCCCATCCGGAGGACGTCTTGTCACTGCAGCTTTACATCCCACACTTCTCGCCCCAGAATCCACATGTTTGGTTTCACCAAATCGAGCGAGGTGCAATTCTGCCTCTACCGCATCAGCTCAAACACGATACGCTACTACCATGTCGCCTCAGTCCCTCCTCCTGATGTTACCAGCGAGCTCTTGGACATTCTCTCTACACCCATGAGCGCTACACCATATCAGCACCTCAAGACCAAAGTACTGGAGAGATTCATGCCGTCGGAATGCACCCACCTCCAGCAGTTCCTTTAGCACGGAGGACCTCCGCGACCGGCACCCCTCCTAACTGCTGCGCCGGATGCGACAGCTTCGTGGGGAGCGCCACGGCCCCACCCACTCAGCATTGCTTCTAGAGCTTTTCCTCCAATGCCTTTCCCAGCCCATCTGCCTCGTCCACATGGCAGATCAATTGCCATTCTGTGAAGTTTAAATCGTGAAAATTGCATCTTTTCCCAAGTGCTAAAACAGGAGACATGCTACTTTTTGGTCAGGTGCACATTCAGACTAAGTAAATACAGTAATACCGAGAACCTTACAGGTCTATTGCCACATACCTGATCTGTGACGTCGTAGGCAACAATGATGCCATGTGCCCCCCGGTAGTAGCTGGACGTGATGGTACGGAACCGCTCCTGCCCCGCCGTGTCCCACTGGGAAGACAAAAACACACAGCACAGGTTGGGGTCATACTAAAATCAACGAGCTATATAGGAAAACCAAAAAACAATTCCGGAAGGTCCATCAGAATCCCAGACGACCCACACTATCTCAAAGAAACACGGGACTATGAGGCACCGTAGCGAAGGGTTCCGTTTGTGTAGTAGAAATTCAGCCATTTCCTGGCACAGTGTTTTGCCCAGCAATGTGAGCATCAAGAGCACCCCTTGGCCAGAGGACTTGTCAGCTTGGACTTCGCCAGCCATTCTTGTAGCTCATGCAGTACCACTTCACTGCATTCACTCAATGCAAAGTGCCACAGCATTAAGGCACAATACAGTTTTTGGGCTACTAAAACAACAAGGCAGCATCTCAAGCCAGATTTCTAGGCTCGAAGTGTTGAGAAGCGATACTGAACAGGAAAGTTACTTCAAACATGTGCAATTCACAAGAGCTTAGGTTGCCAGAAACCACAAACAGTCATTTCTGGCAGAGGTAACAAGGCAATGTTTTTGCTACCACTATTGACTTCACTAAAGCATTCGACTGCATCCCCCACCAACATCTAACAAAACTACACAGCCTACAGCTAGATGGCAAAACATCTGTCTGGATTAAGGGCTTTCTAATCAACAGACTTCAGAGTTCAAGCTACAATCCCATTGTGGCACCACAATTGCAGTGATAAGAAAGAGTGGCCCCAATAGAAACTGGCAATTCTGGCTTTTTTGTGCCAACGTTCAGACATCCAAGGAAGAAAGAAGACCATCACAGAAGGTCACATCTAGATTATCATCATGTTGACAACCTCCAGAAGAAGCCAGTCTTCGATAACCATGGCCCACACTTTCAGCGAGAGGAGACTCCCAAATCTGTTCCCCATATTTACAATCAGCCACTGGGTTTTGATGCGATAAGCCCCAAATGCAATCTAGCAAAAGAATGTGCCAACTGTGGTATAGCAAGGAGGCTACTGAACAGGCTTCAGAGTTAAAATTGATAACTACGTATTTCACTACAGGCATGCCAAGCCTGGAGACCCACAAGGATCAGTTTTGGGACCGCTGTTATTTTTAATCTACATAAACAATATATAGACTAACATGCAGTCTTCGATACGTCTTTTTGCAGGTGACTGCGTAACATATAAAGAAATAGCAAACCAGAACGACACTTTAACCCTGCAATCCGACTTAATGACTTTCAGGATGGTGCAGCAAATGGCAGATGAAAATTAACATCGAGAAAACTAAAAAATTTGGTTCCAGTCCCAATTTATTGCCTAACCAGCACCTAATTAAGAGTTGTGCAGTTTAATACAGTTTCGTGGTTTAAATACTTAAGAGTCCGTTTCAATTACGCTCTAGAATGGAATGAACATGTAGAACTAATCACTAGCAATGCATTTAGAAAGCTTGGCATTCTACAACATCACTTATGCGTTGCTTATTCCAACATCAAACTTCAGGCATTTAATTTGCTAATTAAACTGTCATTACAGTATGCTTGTAACGTATGGCACCTACATCAAGCTTACCTTACTGTTATGCTGGAATCAATTCAAAGCCGCTAGATTAATCTCATCCTCGTATTCTCATTATCACAGTGTGTCATCCATAAAAAGAACACTTGGCATTTTACCTCTCGTAATATGCAGAAAATATTAAAGATTATCCTTTTTCAGTGTTTGTTACCGTGACAGTGCCTATTCATGCAGATTCATTCATCCAACAGCCCACATCTCTGCCCGTATTGACAACGAACTGAAGGCATACCTACCTTTCACACGGACTAAAAGATATGGACGCTCACCTTTAGTCTTATCAATAAATAAGTAAAACGCCCTTCCACAATTCATTGTCAACATTAAGGAATTTTCTTTTCAATCAGCTTTACTAAACTACCTTAATGAGCAAACCTGTCATAACAGCTGATCTTTTCTAAACAACCATGTTATCCTGCTCGTGCACCTTACTACATTTGATCCCTTGCACTTTATCTCCTTAATACTGAAAACAGTTCTGTTCTTCATTTTGTGTTTTAATCTTCATGCTCATAAACCCCCTTTTAAGCTTCTTGTTATCGCCCCTATGTAATGCCCAATTCTGGGCCTTTAGGGTGAATAAATGAAATGAAAAAAAAAAAGAAGGCAAGACCACATGAATTCTCGCTACAATGCTGTTGACAAAAGTCCTGTCAGAAACCACTTTTTTCACAGACGGAAAAATGAAACAGATTCCGAGACCCATTCTTCTAGCTTCTGTATACTGTCACATATCTGACAAGCAGTTTTAACGTGCTAAAATTGGCTACTGAAATCATCAATCACCAGTGATCAACTTGAATAGGCATAGTAACGAAAAAAGCTGACTACATCACCTCCAGACAGTGTCAGTTCTTTATATACTAAGTAAGCATAAAGTGGTCAACTACCCAGCCAAGATACCAAGACTTTTTACATAGTTTCAATGACCAGTTTTCCAGATAACTATCTTAATTAGCGTATTTGCTCGCGTAATTCTCGCACTCTAATAATGCTGGCACCTCCCATATTGCCCATCAAAAAAGATTTTATCCCCCCCTCACGTAATCATCGCACCCCCAAAAATTGCAGCAGTAGACATCTGCTTGTTCCTGCCACTGATGATAACACATGACAGCCCAGTGCTATCTCCTAAGCATATGCACACTATATGCACACAACCCTACTCCAAGCCAGAATTGGCAGGATTTCCACTATTCAAGAATGTTCAGAAGCTGTATGCAGAATGGATGACTAAAGGTGAACACACTTTGACCTCGAGGCAAAATCAAGAAGCTGTCAGTGCAGATCTTTTGTATGTGGATATCGGAGGCACGGGCCATGTTTTACCCAGACATAGTCCACAGCTTTGAAGCATCTGAAATTACTAGTGTTTGCTTCCCTTTCTCGCATAAGGTGCACTTTTGTTAATCCTAACATCAGCCAGCTAGCCCAGCAACACATTCTTTTTAATGGCCACGAATAACTTTGCCTTGTGAGCGGGGCTAAAAACAGCAGTAGGTAGCCAAAGAACAGGCAGTTGATTGATTCTCAGACATCCAAGGAAGGTGTGTGGAAAATGCAATCAGTGCATGTCATAACCCATGTGTCATCATGCCAACCAAACTGCCACATTTCACAAGCACTCCTATAACCCAGTAAGAGCGAGCAAAGCCGTGCATCACTTCGTCTGTCGTCCCTCTCGACTCAATTTTGAATGCACATCCCCACTTTCTTTTTTTTTTTCCACTGTTCTGTAGAATCCCTCGTACTGCCCGGGGTAGCCTTTTGTGTGTCAAGCACAAGCGATACACCTGAAGGTATCAATCATTCACTTTGTTGGGTACATCTCGATGGTGGTGTACACTCACACAAGAGTGTTGGGGGGGGGGGGGGGGGTCTTGTTGGCAAGCTGCTGCCAATTATTGCTGAACACCTCTGCGTGGGTGTGACATTTGTAAGAAGACTATCTCTTGGAGCAGAGGGATGACAAGTGCACACACTTTTCTCAAAACAGCCTCTAGTGCATTGTTGACCTGAACCTTGACTACAGACTAGCAAAACAAAGGACAGATATACTCACGATCTGCAACTTGATGGTCTTTCCTTCTAGTTCTATCGTCCTTATTTTCTGCAGGAGAAGAAAGAAAGGAAGGGAAACCAGATTAACACAGACCGGATATGAGTCATATCAGCACATACAGCTTCAATTTATGTATTCAAGAGTGATGAAAGCTTGGCCGATCAAGTGGGATGTCACAACTGGAAAATTGAGGTCCCTCACCAGTGCACTCAGCGACCACAATTCTGTCACTTTTTGTAGCTGCGATTACAATGACCGATGTTCCAAGGCGCACAAAAATGCGAGGAAAATGCAGTTGCTCATTCGTCGCTGAGCAATTCTCAAATGTGACACAGCCACCGAGCTAGCCGGATAATGTGCACCTAACTTAGCTAATACCAGCAAGCTACTCTGCGTGTCGATGTTGAGGTCTGGGCCCAAGTACAGCGGTGCAGTATTGCAACAAATTGGCAACGATTTCTGAGGCAAAGAGAATTCACATGTGCTCAATTACTTTGGACATCCTCATTGCATTGCCACTGGCCTAGCATAATATGTGCAATGTATGATGGCAATATCAGATGCCCAACAGCGAGCCATTCGATCTGCTGCACTCCAGTGGCACAACTAAACCACTATGAACAGAAAGACACCATAAATTGCAACAGAAAGTTTAATTTGGGTGTGTCGAGGTAGTGGGGGTTGGTTAAAGATATGCTAATGAAACATTAAATCAGTTTAGACTGATAAAGTATCCCCTCAAAACTTTTTGAAAATTTCACCTTGAGAGGTCCGACTAACCGAAAATAAAACACCCAACTTCTATTTTTCTTTATTTCATGGCAAAATCTCGGCGCCGGTATGTCCCTGTGTGACATGAATTCCAAGATGCTGTATTTTCTCATATTTGGGCCGGTATGGTTCGGTTCTCAGAATTTGCCAGGTTCAGTCTTTGCCTCATCAGGAATAAAAATGGTGTCTGTTCTTACGGTTCAACAATAAATTAGGCCGTAACAGGCACCATCGAAATTCGCGTCACCTAAAGATCAAGCTGTCACCAGTATCTGCGTACCTAAATTGCAGAGCCTCCTCTAATGGTAAATTAAGAGTGGCTTCTTTTGGTATTGTAGAAGCCTAATGCAGCTTAGGCAACATTTGATGCCACACATTGATACACATGATGCAATATCGGGAAGACTGCCTTATAAGTAGGCTTGTTAAAGGTCTGTGTGCAGTCTGTCAGTGGCACGCAAGATGGCATGCACGAGTGACTGGGTTAGTGTTTGGCTGTAGTTTATTAGGCTTCACCATCATCTGGACTCGAAACTGCTTCTGGGGTCTGCTTCTAATGAATTTTCTAACCAACAAAGGCTGTTATTTGCAGAAATGGTAGGTACTGTGACAACACAGCAAATAAACTGTCACAAATTGTGTTTTGGAAGAACTAGTTTGGATGTCTTACAACTGAAGTCAACTTTTAAATACGTATGGTAAATTTTTGTTCAGATAGGGTACTAACAGCTTTTCACACCAACTATATATTAAAAGAATGTGCTGACTAGCTGACTACCATTCTTTCCAGCAGTGGCTAACTGCTGGCCATGGACAATGGCGCAAGCCAAGCCACCTGGCAAGTCTGGATGCTCAAAACTTGCCCAACAAACCAAAGATGCAGCAGGCATTCTCTGATGCAGCCTTCTGAACTTAATGCCATTGTTTCGCTTGCCTTGAGACCACTGACTACTGGACTAGGCTTCACTAGTTTCGCTTTTGAGAAGGCACTGGCAACATGGCTGACAACCATGCAAGCAACAATTTGGAGTTGTCGGTGATGCATTCAAACAAAAAGCTCTTTCTGCTCGAGCCCGTGGCCACATTAGCATGCAGTTTTGCAGGTGGAGTCTGAATTATTGAATGGCACACTGCAAAATGTCCTAAATTTCAGTTGCCCTTATGCATTCGTAGTCCCGAATATTCCAAATTTTCAACAATCCCTACCAAATGTGAATCATCAGTCGGCCATTTTACGTGACAGAGCCCACAACCAACACTGAGAACTAACTCGTTTTAGTACCCCTTTATGTGTGCATAATTGGCCCCTTAAAATGTGACCTCACAATTTCAGCAAAATCCTCTGCTGTGCACTCGGGTCAAGACTTCGTCTCAGACAGCCAAAGGAACGGATTGGGCATACAGTCACAGCCAGTCATTGCCGAAACATTTGTGTCATCATGCAAAGTCTTGCACCTTGTGCGCATATTTCTCTGGTAGACAAATAAGGTACTATATGCAAACTTTCGTGTGCACGCTTTCCCACACAGCTAACTTGTTTTAACGAAAATGCACGCGTTCCAGCTAGCAGCACTGTTAAACCTGAGACCACAGTTTTTAAAGCTTGGATGGTACAAGGGAGTGAAGGCAGCAAGAATGGTGTCAGTGGCCGACACACTGACAGCTTAATTACGATTCTAACACGAGGTCTGCCATCGTGGTTAGGCTAAAAGCCTGCTTACGGAATTTTGCATATACATCACAGAGACATGAGTTACCAAAAAAGTTTCTCAAGCCACAGCCACCAAAGAAACTTGGGGGTTCAACATCCCTGAACTGGAGTGTAGAGCTTCGCATTCATTTTGCCCACCTGTGGTTTTTCAGCACGCACCCAAGGCACAGCATACGAGTTTCAAATGAGCTACCATGGTGAACGATTCAGCTACTGAATGCCTTATGCTGTACCATTAGCAAAAATTCAAACCCCAACAAAAAAATAGTGGTCAGCACATGTCACATGTAGTTACACAAGACTTTTGTACAATCAGACGTGCATTTTTGAGCCTAAATTACGACAACTGCAAATACAGTACATCATAGAAAATCAACTAAACACTAGGCTATTTTTAGACTTGTATACATTTTAATGTCTGCTGGTAGTACATTGCTATGTACTAAGAAAGAAGAAAATATTACTGCCCGACATTTACAAATACGAAAAGCCACAAGTGGACATGCATGCCACTTAAGAAGTCTAGAATATATGAGCAAGCGCCCACTTCAAGTAAACAAAACAAACCTCCACAACGACCATACACCCAGCACCCAAGGTCATAATTACAACCCAAGTGGTTATTAAGCACAATCAACCTGGGATATAAAATGTTGGATTGCGCGACATTTTGTTGACAAACACAAAAGAGAAATGCACAGAGCTGTGTGTTTCTCTTGTGTCTCCTCAGAATGTTGCGCAATCCAACCTCTAATATCCTATTCCAACACGCCCAGTCTTCAACATGGGGAAGTTTCGTCTCCACTTCAATGGGCCCTTTTAATAGTCTCCCTGTTCACCCTACCCTTCTCGTGACATTTATTGGCATTGCCTTCTGCTGAGCTAACGCTCTGTGGTGCGTGTTTCTCTTCTGTGCGTCGCCAAAATGTTGCGCAATCCAACCTAATATGCTATACCAACAAGCCCAGTGTTCAAACCTGGGGTGTTATCGTAAATTATCTCTGCACACACGTGCTAACTAGAAAAATATGAATTAAAATAACAGTAATAAACTGGTTACTTGATAATGCACATGAAAGTTCAAGAATGATGGACAAAACAATACTGAATACTGCATACATATGTGCACCGCTAGATTAACAGAAAACGTAACGAAATGATGCCACATGAGACATTGTCAAGTGCACTTGAACATGCATGCAGCTTTTCCTGGTAGCTCCTAGGCATGGTCCCCAGAGACCCCAAAAGCCCATGGAAGGGAATATTCCTGCAGCAGGTCCCACCGCTTGCCCGCAAGCCACTCTGAAGGTGCAACCGTGCTCCAGAGAGCACGTCCGACATCTTACTGCGATGCCACATACTGCAACTATCTTGTCGTAGCCTCAGCAAAATATGTGCGAGCCTCACTAGCATCTTATTGCGATGCCACATACTGCAACTATCTTGTAGCCTAAGCAAAATACGTTCGAGCCTCACTAGCACCTTAAACACAATCTCGCATCCTACGGAACATATTTTGCTCCCGAGCACCTCTGACAAGCACCTGACAGCCCATCATGCACCTATCTATCGCGATTTTGTGTGGCCCTTTCGTAAGTTCTTCCAAGACATCTCGTCAAGGCAATAAGCAAGCATCTCTCCCATGTGCAGAGTCATCCTACAACAGCAAACAGGACAAGGCGTCAAAATCGCTGCCCCATCAACCATTCTTCTCTCGTTTCCAGAGTTTTTCATCCACGTGTACCCTGAAAGTAACTTTTTTGAGTCATCCAAGTGCTTGTGCAGAGTCAATTTTATCTTCAGAAACACTCACTTTGCACATGCTCGGCACACAACAGCCACATTTCCAGCAGCCTCTGGCCTCTGTTTGCTCGAAAATTGTTTTTGGCTAGTTTTTCTTGAACACCGAGCGCACCGACACAAGGACACCCTCACTTCTTTTCTTGTCTGCTTGCGCCCGATCGTTGTGGTGCACCCCTGCCACGGAAACTTCCTGCAGCTCGATGGCTAGTGCACTCACCGAAAGTTTATGGGTGCAGGCAGCTTACTGTCCTGTGCTATCCGGCTCAGCGCACAGTTCTTGCTGCACCATTAGGCGAACTTTTGCAATCTGTTTGGCGTCTGCACTCGAGGCTGGGCTGCCAATGTTCAGCCGCTCTCTGGCCGCATATCTGAGGCGATGGTGGACTCCAAAAACAGCCCCGATTACAAGCACCTAAGCGCTGTAACATGCCTCTTAGCATCTGTCATGCTTCCACATATCAGTCGCTACTTATTCGGTGAATGCGCCCTTGACAGGTACTTTCAGTGCTGTGACCATCCCCGTCTACATCCAGACTCATAACTCTGCTGCAACTTTTCTGCCAAAAGCTGATACCAGCATCACATTTCCCATCTTCTTCCTTGCGCTTTCCTGCACAGCACTTTCTCGGAGCACAGTCATCTCTGCACCTAAATCAACCAACGCTTCAAGTGAAAAGTTCCCACTCGTTAGGTCAACGTACTGCACGGCGGACGCAATCATGCTTCGTTTGAATGTTGGCCGACATGCCACCGCTACTGGGACCGGTATCTATGCCACCAAGCGCATGCGAGCTTCAGTCTTTGGCAACCTGGCATACGGCTTTCTCCTACGTCGCCACTCTCCTATGGCAAGTACATGCATAGTGCTGTCCGTTGCACACAAAGTAGACAAATAGAATTTTCTTCTAAGCGGCTCACTTTGTTTAGCAGCGGGGCACTAGGCGCAGCAACCTACGTGTCATTTGCAGGACTTGCCGCATCCCTGCGTTCTCCCACTGTTTTCATCTACTAGCTGCTTCTGTGCACACCTCTTACCCTCAATATCTTCATAGGCTTCCACAAAAATGCCAACCTGGTGTGCTTTCTGTTCCCTTTGCGCTTAACGTGCTTCCATGCTTCCTGCCTCAAGGTCTCGTTTTATCCGCAACTAAAGCACAAACTAATCTTTGTCTCACGCCGCCGAATAGAATGTGCGACAGTTCTCAAGCCTCGATGCAAAGCGCTGCCAGGTCTGACCTTGTGGCGGTGTTGTGGAATGGAACTGCCTCAGATAATTACCCCGGCGACAGGCACAACACGTACAAAACGGTCTCTTTACTTTGTCATAGCTCTATAGTTCGTTAGTCGAGAGCTTCGAAAAAGATGTGCCGCATCCTCCCTGCTACCAGATCGATAAGCCCAGTGGTGGTGTCACAAAGTTGTCTGAATTGTCGGTCGGTGATCTTATTCGTACTCCAAAATATTCCAACTTTTCAGCGATCACCATGAAGCCTGAATAATCGCTCGGATGCTCCACGTGACATGGTCCACAGCCAAACATGAAAAACCAACTCATTTAGGTGTTACTCTAGTGCATAATTGGTCCCTCACAATATGGCCTCACTATTTCAGTGAAGTTCTTTGCTGTACACTCGGGTCAAGACTTCGTCTCAGACAGCCAAAGGAACGGATTGGGCATACAGTCACAGCCGGTCATTGCCGAAACATTTGTGTCATCATGCAAAGTCTTGTACCCTTGCGCACATATTTTTCTAGTGAATAACACCAATTGTCCACCAAAGGGTGTGACAAACCAAAAGTTCCTCAAGACGCAGCCAATGAAAAACAAAAATACACTTTATAAATTGTGAAGTTTGATGTCTTGCGACTGGAGTGTAGGGCTCCGCACTGATTGTGCCCATCTGTGGCCCTTCGGCATTCACCCAAGGCACAGCACACAAGTGTTTGCATTCCGCCCTATTGGAACGCAGCTACTGCAGTTGGGAATTGAACCAGCAACCTTGTGCTCAGCACAACCCCATGGCCACTGAGTTACTATAGCAACCGTTTCAGCAATTGAATGGCTCAAGCTGTACCGTCAGCTTATGTTAAGACGATAACAAGAAAAGTGATCGGAACAGATTATGTGTAGTTACACAGGAGTGTAATATGCAATAGTAATTGATGTACTCTAAAACATACATTTTGGAACATACATTAGGCTACGATTGTTAACGTGCTGTAAGATTAAATGCAACAATACACTAATCTAGTTTGAAACTCGTTTGTGTTTGAATTACTGCTGATAAGTAGATTCTCATTTAACCGTCGCACTTCGTAAAACTTCACTTCTTTTTTTATAAGGAAACTCAAATTAGAAGCAGGTGTTGGTTGTGGAAGAACTTGATTGAAACAAGCCTGCCTCAATTTCTGCCTCAAGAATTACTCCATGCAGCTCCATGCAGCATGTGTATGGTCTGCCAGAAGCACACTGCACAAAGGCATGCATCAGCTGGAGAGGGTAGGCAACAACATCCCCCCTAATAGCGAAGTTACGCAAGGGATTAATTGAAATGGTGGCTGTAGAAACACTTTTTTATTGGATTCTAACATGCCTTTTTTTTTAAGTTCACTCAGAAATGACTTAAGCATGAAACAAACTGCCATACTGACCGGCTACCATGATTTTCACCATAGATTGCAGTCATCTAATCCACACAACCTTTCAGCAGTGGTAGCTTGTGCCCGTTGCCCAAGTTTGTCTAAAACGTGATCAAGAAATGTCACATTTCAAGTGTTACAGACGGATATGAAAAATTAGACGTTCCAAGTCGTCGATAGCGATAAAGAGGCTGGAGAAGTATGACAATGAAGCATACCCGGCCCACTGTAGCTAAGATGAAACTTTTGTTCGAGCGAGAGCTAAACCCCATTTCTCTCTCATCCTTAAAATGTAGTACAGATTGCAACAGAACACGTTTATTACATTCATGATTTCCTGAAATATGAATATCGGGTTGCATGAAACAGTCGAGGGCAATGAATTTTTTCCTTTGTGGCAGTGAAAATCAGCTGCACATTATAATTGGAGGACTGTTAGAATAGAGTAAATACGGCACATATTATGTAGGGTATATTCAAAGCAGCTCGCTGCATGGATGCACGCAAGGTGTGCGGAGGTGCTAATGCAGCGAAAGGTAATCGGCGTGTCATCAGACCGGACAAGACAATATGACACTCCTATATCTCATACAGATGCGAGCTGTCAGTCTCCCCCCCCCCCTGACATTGGAATGCTCCACGTTTGCCAAATATTGCCACAGCTAATAACGCACTACGAATTTCAAACACGTCCTGCATGCTCTCAATATTTATGAGATGCCTTGACAATCTCATTCTGAAAACCACTGTGCAGAATCTGCAGAAAAATGCGCAGTTATTTAGGAATACGTATTTAGTCAACCCGATTCCTACATTTTTCACCTGACAAGTACACATCAGCCAACCATTTCACTTACAAAAACTAAGCTTTAGGGTGAGCAACAAGCCGCAACAGTAGCGTTGAAAAGCAATGCTATTCCAGCCCCACATTGATACAATCAATTTTGCGCACACATTTGAAGATGGCCGATCACACAATTTACTCAAGCTTACTCAACACCGTGTGTCTCATTCCCACGAATAGCTCCATCCACTAGAACTTCTTGCGACTGACGGAAGATTGGATTTTGTGTGAGCACCTGCATGGGATTTATCGGCAGGCTAATTTAGCAGTGATCTTGGCCAGTGGACAGCCATGCAGCATTTCGTTGGAGCAAATAAGCAACTTACAAAGTCCACACCAATTGTGCTGATGTAACTTTCCGTGTAGGTGTCATCCTGCAAAAAAAGAAAAAAAAGCACAATAACTACAGAGGCCATTTTTGGAAAGAAGCTGTCTAGAAGGGCTAAAGATTAGCACCAATATGCCACTCAGACATCCAAGGAAGGTAACTAAATAGATCACCGACATTCACCATTAGTTGGGTGTGGTTGTCATCACATGTGGCTTGGCTGCTACACCAGGAACTTGTTAGAGTAAACTAGGTTGAAGTAAGCATCCCTCTAGTGTCCTTTCACAAGCAGACAAGTTGAAGATGTCATGCCAGTACTTTGAGCCCAGGTGGTATTAGGAGAGTAGCACAAAAAGGATTTTTTTTAATGCTCCGAACATTTTTTTTTTTTGCAGTGTTCTGAACATCAAGTAAATATTATTGGTTAAATGACCTCAGTACTTGCAGCGCAATATATTTGCAGTGACAATAAATATGAGCTTGGAGAAAGCTGTTGAAAGGCCGAATGACAAGGTTTAAACAAATTTACATCCTACCCATGCTGGCTTAGAAAGACACTGAAGAGAAGCACTAAATCAGTTTGGACTTATAAGTATCGTTTTAAATTCTATTTTCGTTAATTTCACAGTAAGAGGCCAATCATACAAGGAAATGACAAAGTTCGATTTCTTGAAGTTTGCGCCGAATCACCGGCGACGATACATCAGTGTGACATCGTAGCATATTCAAGAATACGTTTTTTCCTATTAGGTCGTTACAGCTCAAATTTATCAAAACTTGTCAAGTTCGGTTCTGCTTCTTCCAGAATACAAAAGAAATACACATCTTTCAATTAAAAATTAACTAGCGTCGAGAAGGTGCAGCCACAATCTACGATGTCATAATCACAACTTCAGCATCGCCATGTGCCTTGCATTCTTGCATTTCTTCTGGCTCACCAAGCCTCTTCTTGTGACAGCAAGAGTGGCTACTCTTGCTACTCATTTACTAATGCAGCTCAAACACTTTTACCCATTGTCCCTTTTAATTCAATGCTACCACTGCATGTAGACATTTGCACCAGATCCTCCAGGGCTCAAAAAAGCTATGGTTCAGTCGTCCATCACTTCTTAAAACGACACTCACCGCAAACCTGAGCAGCAGGCAGGACTTGCCCACTCCCGAATCGCCGATGAGGAGAAGCTTAAATAAATAGTCACTGCAAACAGAACAAGAACCATACATCAGTTTTCATTCACAGAAGCCACTGAAGCCAGCAGAAACCCAAACATAATGAACGATAAAAGAGAAGTTATCGTATTTATTAAAATATAAGAAGTTGACCTGGTTTTTTTTTCTAAAAATTTAACCAAAATTAGCTGTCAACTTATATTCATGACCAGAAAATCTCGACCAATACTCCAAATAAAGCTATAGTCTGACAACTCAAGTCAGCAGTGAAGCACAGCTCACGCCCTCATAACCACCAGCCACTGTTCCTCAGCGAGGTTGCAAATAGAAGTACAAACCTTCACTGTTACCTAAATAAGGAGGTAACCACAAAAACAAAATTATAAGCACGTAATTTTGTACATTTTCACCCGTCTATTATAGTGAACTATTGAAAGCCTAATTCTTTATTTAACTGACATAGAACGCTTGCTTCGCTGCAACTATTCATTGTCAAGTTTCACTTCAGTTGGCAGTGAAGTTTCCTGAGCAAAACGGGGTCAGCATTGAAATGAACTGTACTGCGGACTTTGGAAGAGTGAAATGCTTAGACTCTATACACTTTGTCCATGTCTGCTGCACACCTCATCCCTCCCGCCAATGAAAGACTCTTCAAGAACAGGGGACATTCTGGAGGTATCAAGTACGCCATTTTGAAATGGTCGACAACTTTGTTTGCTTCTGTGATTGGCTGGTGGACTAACTTCCCTGCACTGTCCGTGTGCCTTTTGCCAACTGCTGTTTTGTTAAGTTGTATCCTACTATAGCAGACATACCAAGCTAACAAAGTACCTATATTTGTTTTCAAATGAATTTTGGGCAATACAGTCACCTTCCGAGGTACACTCATTCTAAACTAAATACATTTTCCTGGAAGAAAAAAAAAAAAAGACTACGTATTGGCAGATGAAAGACTAGACTTAAGGCAGCCTAAACAGCAGCTCTCTCAATTTTAGTGTGACACTGCAGATTTCATGGTATTCACATACTTCAGCATCTAAAGTGGCTAATATATGCCGCACTAACAATGCAAGTAGGCATTTAATGCTACAAGTCAAAAAAATTTTGGTCTTTCTTCTTTAATACAGGTGGTAATGCTGGAAATTCTGGTGTGATGCCAGTCTATCAGACATCCAAGGAAGGAACGGAAGGATATCAGAGACTGTCACTCCGCAAGGATTATCATCATACCTGACAACACCCAGAACGAACCAGCAGGTGTGCCTGCAACAGGCACGTCTACGAAATGTATATGCTATGCATACTATTAGTTTTCTGCAGCAGTACACGGCCTGTATTTTCAATGAGAAAGTGTCAAAGAACAAGCAAAAACTCCAAATCAAACCCCTCTTGCCCTACCCAATAATTTTTTGTGCTTCTAGGTTGAACAATCCTTTTCACACTTTGTCAGTGGTCCGAGTGGCACTCGACCCATGTCATCAAGATCAGCTGCCTTAAACAATGGTTAACCAAGAATAGAATCTAGCGAAAGGAGTCCTTACATTCTACCTGCACAAACTTCCCAAGTCCTTTTCAAGCTTGCAAAGACAGTAAACACCTCCGAAGCCTGGGGTCTTTAAGAAAAACTGAAATGTTGCACTAATAAAGGAGCATAGAAGAGGTCACTCTTCTAGTTGAATTACTGGCTCAGTTTAGACTGAGGTAAATTTTCTCATATCTGGCGGGCAATGCTCAGCAATAGAGAGACTTCTCTCACCAATTCACAAAAGAAAAAATTTCATGTCAAATATGGAAGATGTACGTATTTTTCATCGCACCACAGGAGAGGTTTGCTTACTCCGAATGAAATGCCAAAACAAAATGTCCCATGAAATAAATGCTGCCTCTGAATATTTAGAGCAAGCAAGTCAGCAGCTTGGGGCAGCTGGAAGAGCCCTTTATACTAGGTCCCCTTATAACATTACACAATGCAATGGCTGTTTCCTCCCTCTCTAGGGATTGCTAAAGGAGACCATTATCAGCTAGCCATAGATTCAGCTCTTGAAAAAACAAGGTTAGTCTCGTTGAGAGCCGGCATTCTACAATGCAAAAGTGTCCCTACTTTCATTTTCCCAAAGCATCCCCTCCCTGCAACAGAATAGTCGAGTGGGAAGCTGCCAATTACGAAAAAAATATAAAACGGAATATCCTGCATTCTAATACAGATGTTACTTCCCAAGATTTCTGACAAAGCATAGAATTAAATTCCAAATCCGTACGTTGCAACTACTGTTGTCTCGAACATGACCTTTGAGCAAGATTTCTTGAAATCTCTGCGAGAACTCAATATTTACAGGGAATCCAGAACTATCCTGATTTGTCGAGTTAACAAAAATCAAAACTATTCAAAGGCAGGACAGGTACAGACAAGACAGATATATCTGCCGACACAGAGCAACTAGAAAATAAAAATGCCCATTTGGCAGACACGGCACATGACTTGAATGTACCCAATGACGTAGGCAGCATATCTTTATCGACGATGAAGCCATGGACTTGCTCATTACAGCTCGGCCTGGTATGTCAAGCAAAACAATGATATCAACCTGCGCCTAATTCACATGAGGGTCAAAGATTGAATGAATCCCAAGATCGCCAACTGAAACAAAGTGCCTTTTTAAGTAGCACTTGCACAATACCTCTGTTGCAATGCAAAATCATGCGTTTACATTTCCTGTCATGTGTTACGTAAAACGTACGAAGTTTAGAGAACCTTGTATTACCTCAGCTCTTGCACAAAAATCAAGGGGAATCGCAACATGACATAGGTAGAACTAGGGGTGGTGCTGCAAGAGTGAAATTGTCTGATAAAACGTTTGAAAAATACTATTTTTACCATCGAATAATTTCTACCCACAAGAATGCATAATGAAGTCACCATAGCATCCTCGTGAACACAGCTAGAAAACCCAAATCTGTGTCCATTTTTGCACAGCTTCACAACACTGGAGACACGACTGAACAAGGGGCCTCCTGAACAAGCATCTTCAATCAGAGACAACGTATAGGCCATAGAGAAGGCTTCAGGAAGGATTGTTCACTTAGCAGCATGCACGCCACAGCATAGGCCTTGACATTCCTGTTCAAAAGAGCTGCCCCTGGCTAGGAGAGAGACCATATCACAGGACTTTTTAGTTTAACCAGCTGTGGCTCTCGTTCCAACAACCCACGCTTTGCACACTCAACCAGTCGTCTACAGCCAGTAAAGATATGTATGCTTCAACCAGACTGGATAGCCAATGTCCCAAATGCGTGCCGATGTGTCGGCAACTAATAGAAACCTGAAAGGCAAAGTACGCACGCACGGACTACAAGCCACCGGCCAACAAAACCTAGCCTTCAATCTATCGCGCTTAACCTGACGCAACAACGTCCACCATGCGAGACAACGTGGTGTGCACCGAATTGATTTTGACCACCTGGGTTTTTTTTCGGGCTCATTGCGAAGAGGGCAACTGCAGAAGTTGAACAACCAAGTTCGTCGTAAAGTGAGCGGTCATGTATATGGATGCAAATTGTCACTTTGAGCAATAACTTTGGTCGAAAAGACTTTTCGGTTAATGGCTCGCTGCTCAATTGCCGGTGTGAATGAACCCTTAGTGTGCACCCAACGCTCAGTACAAAAGCCGTTTGCCATTCCACCCCGTTGGAACGTGGCTACCACAGATGGGAATCAAACTCCTAATGCCTTAAAGCTGAAAAGCGACTGCTATTGGCAATGACTGACCATCTTTTGAACTCCGTTTCATGCTTAGCAGGCAATGCTGCGGAAGCTGTGCAAATAGTGCTGTCATAAAACTCTCACTCCCAGTGTTTCACGTTTGTGATCTGCAATGCTTTGTATGGGATACCTAACTACTTCACATGTTACAATAATAGGGGACATAAGATTAAGTCAAATCATCTACTATCTGGGCACCTTTTACCTTTGTGCTACCAGTATGCAAAATGCATTTTATGAACCCAAGCAGTGTGCTGCTCCCATTGCTCGCAAAAATGTGTCACTCCGCTTGTTCATGTGGTAAATATCTTCGAGATATCGCATGCCCTCCATAAAGACTACTACAGTTTGCAACTGAGAGTAAGACAATGTTTCACACCAAATTACAGCACATACCTACGACTTTCGTATCTGGCACTAGTTTTTGGTCGTAAATTCAAGCTGTGAAAGGGAGGTCTATAACCTTTGTAGCATTACTTGCTCTGTATGAAGAGGAGCCCGGTGAACTGCATATCCGTACAGCCTTTTCAGAAGAAGGTGTAAAGGTTTAAGAATTGCGCACTTGAAGATTCCAGCACCGCCGCCCCCGCCCCTTCTATTTCAGTGAACTCCAGCAAACTTCTACGAGGTAAGCCCGAGTAAGGTGGTGCTCGAGGCAGCAGTGAATGCCCCGTGATGGACACTGGTTTCTCCTCCGTTCTTGAAATGCGCAATCACCATACAAAACGTCCTTGACATAACTGCACTGAAAGTACAAAATGGAGCTATCCTGTGAACTGCGTCGTTACACGGTGGTTGGACGTGCACGGTACATTCACTTTGACCAACTGTTTCCGACGTGCTCTTATAAACGGCACAAAAAAAAACTTCCACCGATTTGGGTGGATTTTGTTGCAGTCGCCGGTTATCATGGGACGAATATTTTAGGGCCACCTCCTATTACCTTCCTTCATTAAGGGTGGGGAAAAAAATGCAGGGCGAGTTCTAGAAAAGCAGCTCGCCGCAGTGGTAAGGCGAGGGGGAAG
This sequence comes from Dermacentor albipictus, assembly GCF_038994185.2. Taxonomy (NCBI): domain Eukaryota; kingdom Metazoa; phylum Arthropoda; class Arachnida; order Ixodida; family Ixodidae; genus Dermacentor; species Dermacentor albipictus. The sequence goes on along the minus strand of NC_091827.1, from coordinate 56,833,277 downwards.
GCTACACCTCGCCAAGGCAACACCGCCACCTTCTCCCCCCCCCCTTTTCTCCAGTGGCTTTTTTCCTTATCAAGAGGTTCGTCCTTGTGCGAAGCGCGTGCACTGTGGTCTGGGGCTGCTATGTTTGACGGATAAGAGATTACGAAACACCGCGGGGGTCGCGGCGGCTGCTCCAGGCGTCACCGCCGCCCCTACGACTCATCGCCGCCTGACGAGCCGCTCAGTCGGTCACCGAGGCAGGCGCTAAGTCGCTGCGCGATTACTGTTAAATCAGGTCCACCCAAAGAATGCCGGGGCAGGAGCTGTCCGCCCGATCGCAGTTCGGCGTCGACATAAGCAGAGCACAGTTGCTATAAGAATGGTTCGATTACGGGGGCGAGGGGAAGAGGGGGGGGGGGTCAGGGAGCGAGGACGTCGAGAGGGGTTTGACAAGTCAGGTGAGGTCGCGTTAGCGCAGCTTCAATGCAGCTGAGCAGGCACAACATTCTGCATGCGGCTACTAGTCATGTCATTATAGTGAGCGCCCCCTCAAACTTTCCACGCGCCGAAAGCGTGAGTCAGGCGAGAAGGTTGATGGAGATTAAATGATGTCACTCTCTCCGTCACAGGACAAACGTGTCAACTTCTCTGCGCAGTTTTCGTGGCGACGCGGGTTACAACAAGGCAAACAATTAACAGCACCTTAAAGATTCGAAGCACAGACAACGCTTCCGCACTTGGTCCCGAGCAATGACATTATCTTGGTAGCAACGTCAACTCGTCGAGTACGACGCAGTGAAGGTCCAGGTCCTTGAACCCGAGCCGAACGAGCAGCAGCAGCAGCACGGATAACGTAGCAGCGCAGAGATCTGTCACGGCGACACACCTCAGTGCGTCGTCGCGTGCCTGTGTTTACTAAACTGTCATCGCCTACGAAATTCCCGATGCTTGCGCGACAAATGAACGGCGCAATCAGCCACGCAATTCAACAACCAGTCAATATGCCACGTTGATGCAGGCCAGAAATAAACTTGCGCACAAGCTTCGCTAAGCCGGTGCGCAGTTGGGTCGCGCATCAAAACGACAAAGTTGCAACAAGAAGCACGCTACGAGGAAAAGCTCTGGAAACAGGATTGCTCTCGCGAAAGTCTGGATAAGTTTGCGCTATTTTGGTAGCCCACGACGGTTCGCACAGGTTCATTCGCTCAACCTACACCGCGGCCTGCTACCCTGTTACGTAAGCCCACTTTCAGGTGGCTACTACGACAAACAGCGGCTTGACAAACTGATGAAAACACTTTCCATGGGCCAGTTTCTATTAAATCAGTCAGCAGCAAGCTAGCCTTCGGAATAATGTTTATAGCGTCGATAAAAACGAGAACGGCCAACCAACAAGGAAGTTGCAGTCGAGTCTGATGTCCTTGCTCGGAACTACCGTGCCCAGAACAAATGTTCAAAGAACGCACTGCAATTCAGCCGCCGCTCCGTCGAAAACAGTGTCTTGTAAAATGCGATACAGCCATAATGCTGTGTTTACTAAGATAAGCATTACACACACACACACACACACAGACAAGAGGTTTCCGTACTTCACCCTTGAACAATGCGAGCATACAGTCCCAATTAAGCAAAATGAAAACTTGTGTCAGTCAACATCGTTTTTCGCGTGTTATTTACGGTGACCGCAAGTTTCAAAGGTGGATCACACCGTTTTGGTCGGTTCCACTAATGGAGCCAAATGTAGAACAACCTCGACGATCACGGTCGCCGCGGACAATACAACTCGGCGTCAAGCGTCGAATCTGGCTCGAAGGGCACAAGAGCAGCAGCGCGGCATTCAGCGATCGAGATAGCGACTGAAACACACCCCGTTAGTTAGGCCTAGGGGGAAAAACAGCTGTCCAGACAGGAGGGCAAGGGAAGGCTACGAAAAAAAGTTTTGTTCGGCGAGACAACCGGACAAAGGGGTGCTCAAACATGCTGCCACTTGGCAACAGCAATCCTCCTCCGCAGAGTAGCACAAGTAAACAGCGAACGCTTCGTCTAAACGAGGAAAAACATCGTGTGCGTCGCTACCGTTTTCGTACGCGTAGCGCCAGGCATATTCCAGTGAAGCGCATTCCCAGCCTCCGCAACAAGTATCGTTATCACCTCGAACAAACGCCCGCTCACGCCCGCCTGGCTCAAGTTTTATCCAGCATCGCAGCTAAAGCATTCGCCCGAAGCCACTCAAAGTCGTGCATGCCAGCGTGATTTACACCGTCGGGCCGAGCCCACGTTTGCGACGCAAGGGTTGGCTAATACCAGCCAGACGGATCTCGTGACGACCAAGGGGTTTCAAATCAATGGGACCTTTCATATGGGCTCACTTTACAGCGCACGGGGACGCCACGCTCGAACAAAGATCATCATCCGCGCGTTTGTAGCGGTAGAATCTGCCCGGGAAAGGCCTCCCAGGCACGTTCCACATGCGCAAACTCGACGTCGACGTGGAGGCGTCACGACTGCCTTGCTGTCGCTTCTCTCTTTTCACCCCACACGACGACCCATCACCACACACGTAGCGGTGTAGGCTTAGCCGGCGACACCCCTGCACACTTAGCGGTCCAAAGCATCAGGAAAGGAGACGAAGGCGAGTCACTTACTACTCTGGATTCATGGTAGTCATTCTGTGGCTGTCGGGGAGGCGAGTCTGTGGTAGAGCTTTGGCTTGCTTGCACTTGAGTTACGGCGTTTTCAGTGGGACCTGGCGATTCCGGAAGTTCTCAATATGGCTGCCTCCACCCTCTAGCCCAGCGGAATCTTGGGGCCGTGGAATCAACGAATGACGTAAGCGCACGCGACGTGGCGAAGTGGTGGCGCCACCCAGTGATCGCAATACAACTTGTAAATCACACAGCATGAAGGTACCTGCAATAAATCTGCAAAATAATAAAGACTTGAAATTGTGTTTTTTATTATTTGAATTATAGTACACAAATTGTTTCGTAGCATTCACTGTGAGCTGCTAATGATCTGCAAACCACTGAGTGTCGCTAGTTGTTCCTGATCGGTTTCGCCTGTGTCGTCCGCCGCGTCATTCATAGATGTCGCTACAACCCTGCAATGTTAGCAATGTTCACAGATTTGTCGTTTTTGGAGGAGCTTATTGTAGCACACGTAATCGAGAAAAAAAAAAAATGTGAGATAGCTAGGCATTGTGTAGTTTCCGTGACAATAGGTGTAGACATGTGCAGGCACACGCCGCTGTTGACACTACTGTGATTGCCGTCTCGTGTTAGTATTTTCTATCGCGCTGACGTTCATCTTCTGTAGAGAATAACCGCCAAATTTGAACGTCACCAATTCCGTCCAAAAATAATTTGGGGTCCACTTGCGAAAAGCCCTGAATTAGAGTAGCCGACAGCTCTACTCACCTGGTTACAGGCCAAGTATACCTAAAGAAGAGAAAAAGCACATAAGCGCCTATCAACCCCTTTTTCGTTAAATGACTAAAGAGCTACCGTGGTTACACGTACAAAGAAAATTTCAGTAATTAAAATTTAAGACAATTTAAAGCAGATGTTCCACCAGGATTCGACTGACATAATTTATTCAACTCACTCACTAATGATGTCACGTGAAGCATTCTGTTCTCTGCGTGTTCACTTTTTCTGTGGGAACCTTTTTGATGATCCGTATTGGTCCACTTTATTCAATGTAGCACCTTGATTCATGCTTACTAATCAGCGCGAAAAAATAAATGGAAAACGCAGAGTTAGGACAGACTACGAGCGCTGTATAGCAACTGAAATTTATTGAACAAAACGCTTGAAAAAGAAAACACGAGTAAACCAGCTATCTGCGTACGCAGGAAATCTAATTCCTGTGGAAATAGTTACTGAGCAACTGCGGTTTCCAATCTACCTTAAAAGGAACACCGGCCTCTAATCTTTCAGCGCATTCATCATGTGGGTGCAAACCTTTCTTCGACAAAACTGACATCAGCATCGTCATCAAGCACAAAGACAGAAGGGCGCGTGAACGTGCTGAAGCTTCCCATATGGAAAGGTTGAGCGACTATTGTGTATCCAAGCCACCTGTCCTTTTGCTAGATTGGGCGACGCTCTTGCTCAGTAACCATTTCCACGTGACTTAGATTTCCTGCGCACGCAGGTTGTTGAGGAGAGTGTGTTGGGAGGCTAGTTGGAAGGACATTATTTCGTGAACGGCGCTAGGGACGAGACACCGATGTAGAAGAATACAGTACAAATTTTCTTTTTCAAGCGTTTTGTTCAATAAATTTCAGTTGTTAAACAGCGCTCGTCCTGTGTCCTTCTAACTCTGTATCTTTCGTTGTTCTCGTGCTGATAAATAAGTACGCATCCTTTTCAATTCGCTCATCATTGCAACTTGATGCTACTTTTATGATGTTTGTTTCGCCAAACCGGTGAAATGGCATTCACGTGAAAGCGAGATCCAAGAACGCTCATGCACTGTGTTTTGGGTGACACCGTCTTAAAGAACCACATTTGGTGAAAATTAATCGGGAGCTCTCCAATGCGGCGTCCTCCATAAACTTATATGTTGCTTTGGCGAGTTAAACCTCATTGTAGTAGCGGCGTTAAGATGAAAGCGACAAGTGACGTGTCGCACCGCATTTATAGAGCATCGCATCCGATCGAGCGGCAACAGTGATCGCAGGCGTGAAGTGATGGACAACTACACGTGTTCACACTGAGAGTAATTCCTTTCCCCCTCTCCCTTACCTTCCCCGTGTAGGGTAGCAAACCGGACCTACGTCTGTTTGACCTCCCTACGTTTCCTTCTTTGTTTTCCGTCGCCTCCTCCTAATGGGCTGTAGGAAGGCGAATCGCAGCGAGGGGGTATAGTTTGAGATGCGGTGAGTATAATCTCACGGGCTGCATCTGAACACTGGCGTACGAGAGAGAAAGGAAAACTGAAAGTGAGGAGGCTGACGCCGTGCGCACTTCTCTACGGGCACACGCAATGCAAACCACCGGAGACATGTTCCGGCTTGCATGTCCTAGCGTGATGCGCTAAATAGAGAGATATATCAAAGAAAGGAAAGGCAGGGAGGTCAACCGATGCGCTAACGTATGCAATACGCTATAGTGTGGCCTTTGTGTAAACGCCGATGGTAATATAAACTGGTGTAATACTGCGACTTGTAAACCTTTTTGAGGAACTCTAGTTACGGGATTGCGGTACGTTTAGAATAAAAATAACTATAATTATTTGCCTAAGCTACACCAAAGGTGTGAGGGACGCTCTTAAGCAGGCTCGGATACAAAACTGAGCCACCCGCGACGTTCTTTGACGTGCGCAGGAGCGTTCTTACTCATGCAGTCGTGGGTCTGGAATGTGTCCTACCCCCCCCCTACCCCCCTCTCCCCTGGCGATGGCCTCATTCTAACGGGGCCGGAACGCAAAAGCGCGAGCTTTATTGTACATCGTATTGGGTGCGCGGTAAGCAACCCCAGGTGTTGCCATAATTGATCCGGAGCCCCCCCCCCCCCCCCCCTCTACGGCGTGCCGCGTAATCAATTCGTGGTTTTGTCACATAAAACCCCACAATTTAATTTTGGTTTACATAACTGCGACAGGAAATGAATATCAACCGACACATTTATCCATGTCACTGCCCCTCTTCTATAGCTGACTTGCTACGTCACGGCGCATGGGGCAGTGACACGCATCAATTTGCGGGTTCATAGTCAGCGCCCGTGCACGCGTTCCAATCGTCGTCCTTCCGTCTTTCTCTGTCCCTGTTTCTGGTGCTACTGCTGATTATGAGATAACTTTTCATACTAGGGTGGTATTGCGACTACCACGACTGAAGTATATGCGGACTGTCTAAATTCGCAGCTCGTCGTGAAATGCAACGCCTGTCGCAGACAACGCGCACGTAGTGAGGATCTGTATAACGATATGCTTAGCCTGTGGAAACTGACCTACACAACCTACATTTTTATCAATGGGCGTAGAAGACAAAGCAAATAGCGCGCTGAACAATGATCCCGAGCCTCGTATCGGTAATGGGTGCGTCTTTTAGATGACCTGCGTTACACATGCAGAAGGGAACTCGGGGCGAAAAGATAAGGCATAAGCTGTGCAACAGTGGCCGCCCGGCTTGTGAGTAACTGCGGAAAGCTTTCTTTTTTTTTTGTATATGCCGGTTGACGCCCACGGCAGGCCTGGCCGCAATTTCTCGATTAGGAGAAACGTAAGTAGAAGTTGGCCGTCATTTTCTATTCCTGGGTAAAGCTGTTGGGCCTCTGACGCACAGACGAAAAATCGCCCGTTTGTCATTATTTCATAAGCTATCCGTCTGTCTTCCTTCGCTTCGGGACTCTCTTCTGCTTCCACGTCTCCGAACATCACGCCGTCTTTTCAACTACATGGGCATTCTACATCTGCACGGCTCCTGTAACGCATTTAGCAAGTCATTCCTGCCTCTTGCAATTGAAGAATGGAATTCATTACCAGACCATATTGTAATAGAACGCGATCCATATAAGTTCCGGCAGTTGCTGACGTCCTATTTGAAAACATGATGAGAAAATTCTTGCGCTTCTGTTTGCCTCTGTTTACATTACTCTTGCTATTTTTTTATTCTTGTTAATGCTTATTTGAAGGGTTTTTGTACTTTTTCTTCTGTATATATCCTGCTGATCACTGATTGTGACAATGTTTGACAGTGAATTACGTTGTGGTGTTCATTGTTCCGCCCCCACTTGTGTAATGCCCCTTCCAGGGGTCTTTAAGGACCAATAAATGATGATGATGATCATGATGATGATGATGATTGTACAACTTAGTCAATGCGACGATGAAGCAAACCAATAATCAAAGTATAACAACAATGAAACCTTCGCTAACATACCTCGATTAGAACGACATGCACCGAATATATATATATATATATATATATATATATATATATATATATATATATATATATATATATATATATATATATATATATATATATATATATATATATATATATATATATATATATATATATATATATATATATATATATATATATATATATATATATATATATATATATATATATATATATATATATATATATACCCAGCTGCACCTGCCTGTGCGCGCCGCGCTGTAGAAATTAATGCAGTAGAAGTCAGGCAACCGCAGCTGGGCCTGACCTCGGAGATCTCCACGTCGCAATTTTCAGGCTCACGCTAACGCCGTGCATTTACTTCTCCTCCCTACGGAGTGCTGCGGGGGCTGGCAGCTGGACGTGGCCTCCGAGATTTAATTGTGATCTCGGAGGATACGAGCCAGCCGAGCATAGCCGGTGCAGCGAAGTTCGCTTGCCTCCTCGACCACACAGCGGAGCGCTGAGTCGTGTCAGACGTGCTGCTCGACCTCGACGAGCCAAGTGGAAAGCAGAAGAGAAAGGCCATCACAATGGAACAGAAGGCAGCTACCTAGAAGCTGTCGCGTCAGGCGCTAAGTCGCGCGTTGCACACGCCGAAGATTCCTTTGTTGTATTATTCAAATTTCAGTGCATGCGTGGCTCTCCAATGCTATTCACTGCCCGCTTGGAAGAAGTATTCAAGCTATTAAACTGGGAAGGCTTAGTAGTAAGGATCGACGGCGAATATGTTAGCAACCTTCAGTTTGCAGATGACATTGTTCTATTCAGCAACACTGCAGGCGAGTTACAACAAATAATCGAGGACCTTGACAGAGAGAGTGTAGGAGCGAGGTTGAGGATTATTATGCAGAAGACACCGATAATCATGAATTGCCGGGCAACGGAACAAGAGTTCAGGATCGCCAGTCAGCCTCTAGAGTCTGTGAAGGCGTACGTGTTTACCTAGGTCAATTAATCATAAGGAACCTTGATCACGAGAAGGAAATTCATAGAAGAATAAAAATGGGTTAAATGGGATCGCATATATACGGCACACATTCTGAGCTCCTAATTGGAAGCTTACCATTATCATTGAAAAGGAAGGTGTACAATCAGTGCATTTTACCGATGCTGAAATATTGGGCAGAGACTTGGAGACTGAGAACGAAGCTTGAGAACAAGTTAAGGACCGCGCAAAGAGCGACGGAACGAAGAATGCTAGGCATAGCGTTAAGAGAAAGAAAGAGAGCGGTTTGGATCAGAGATCTAACGGGTATAGCCGATATTCTAATTGACATTAACAGAAAAAACGGGAGCTGGGTGGGTCATGTAAGGCACAGGTTAGACAACCGTTGGAGCATTAGGGTTACGCAATGTGTACCAAGAAAGGGAAGCGCAGTCGAGGACGGCAGAAGACTTGGTGGGGCGACGAAATTAGGAAATTCGCGGGCGCTAGTTGGAATCGGTTGGCGCAGGACAGGGGTAATTGGAGATCGCAGTGAGAGGACGCCGTCCTGCAGTGGACATCAAATAGGATGATGATGATGATGATTATGATGACAATGATGATGATGATGTAGCCGTGTAGCGGTTACACTGGCCGCAAAGCCGTTCTCTTATTTTCATGTTTACAACTGTGCATCCATGGGACATATATTGGATTAAATGGCAATAATGGATACAATGAAGTAATGTCGACTCCCCTTCAACTTCATTGCGACGATGTTCGAGTGCACATACATACATATACATACATACATACATCAAAATTACCTAATAAATATGACGGAAATGATACAAAACAGAGCAGCCCGGTTCATATCGCGTAACTACAGTATAAACTCGAGCATTACAAAAATTAAACTAGACCTACTGTTGCCGCCATTAGATATCCGCTGCAACATCGCTCTTCTGTGCTTATTCCACAAATATATTTACACTAATAAACGAACCCGGTTGCAACTACAAATACCCCACTCTTTTTCACGCAGATTACATAATCAGTTCAGTTTCATGCGCATATACGGTAAAACAAATGCATTTAATTCATCGGCACTACCACGTGCCATCCGTCTCTGGAATGACCTCCCTGATAATATAGCCTCCATATCTAATCCCGACACGTTCCGCTCTCAGTTACTCATGCTTTTCCCATCTAATACCGTTCACGAGTGACCAATCTAGTGTATGTTACCGTGCATTTTAGCCATGTTGTATATCATTTTCATAAACGGTATTCCTTTGCTCTGTTAACAGTAACAAGTGTTCGTGTGCCTTCATATATTGCTTTGTATTCCTAGTGCCTTCAATATTGTGTAACATGGTAATCTTTTGATAGCACTGTTCCTATTTGAAATTTGTACTTTTTATACCTTTTACTGTTTAATGTGCCCCCCTTACTTTATGCCCTTCCATAGGGCCTGTAAGGTTCTCTTGAATACATACATACATACATACATACATACATACATACATACATACATACATACATACATACATACATACATACATACATACATACATACATACATACATACATACATACATACATACATACATACATACATACATACATACATACATACATACATACATACATACATACATACATACATACATACATACATACACGCGCATGAATATGTGTGCACGAACAGCTCCGACAATGCATTCAGCAAGAACAAACGGCACAGCATTTGCCACACCCTGAAATTCTGCCCTTAGCGCATCCTCCGGCCTACTCGACCCGGCTACGCGCGAAAGGAACTCCTGAAAGGGATCAAACACTCTCATCCATGTTTTCTACAACGTAATCAATCGCATGCCCCAATCGACCCAGCCGGGCACCCTGTAACTCCACTGTCTGCATTGCCTAGCGACGCCGTAAAGCTTGACGCAAGACGGACGGCTGCAAAAAGTCATAAGAGTGTTGGCTACAAGCACGTCGGACTGCGGTGCCAGCAAAATGTGGAAGAGGTGGAGGAAACACCGGGAGAGTAAACTATGACGCTACATACGTAGGCTGTTTTTGGCGCGAACCAGATGGACACGTGCTCGTCGTCTGGCTATAGGCATTAGAACTGAAATATAACGCACACGCACGTATCACACCTTAGAGAACACAGTGCTTCCCTTCAGGTAAAGCATGTGCCACCTTTGGGGAGAATAGGGAAGTTCCAAGTTGGACTAGTTCGTGCATTCAACTGTAGTTAGTGAATTGTCACTGTTTGTGCTGAAAAACTTAAGTGGCAAAAAGAAAAAAAAACGGACAGAAAGGAGCCTCCGCTGGCGCTATTCTTGCCAGCTGATTCTTTCACATTGACAGCTTTGTGAAGCAGTTATCCCTGCGCGGAGAACTTAATCGCTGTCTTGCAGAAATAAGTTACCCAGGAAAAAGTAACGACATTACTGAATAGCGAGCAATGAGGTAACCGAATGCAATACTAGTACGAAAAGTCTCTCATGCACTTATCTTCAGGCGCACGCTATAAAAAGAATGCAAGGCGGTCGTAACTTATTCCGTAGTGCCCCATCCACTACGGCGTACCTCGAAATCAGATCGTATAGTTTGGGCGCCCAAAACCCCGGAATTAAGATTTCAATTTCCTTTGGGGCTCTTTCAAGGAGTCTATTCAACCTCGACTGCGCTGCACCGAACTGATCGAAATACGGCTAGTCTTCTTTTTTTTTTTTCGAGATTTTCTCGTTTGTGTTTGCTTGTGTGGTTCTCTCTCTCCCTCTCTCTCTCTCTCCGAAGGCGTTTTACAAGCCGCGCCTTTCCGCACGGCACACCACCGCGCGGCGTGAATGAAAAGAGAGAGTCCTTAGATTAGGGCTCGCAAGCGGCTTGCGTACGCAAGAACTATAGGGGCGACGCTACTGCGTAAGCGCCCACGCAACCATGGGTTCTGCGCATGCGCATTTACCGTGGCCCCCCGGTTCTCAAGCACGCAAGCCGCTTGCGTCCCCTAATCTAAAGACTCTCTAATAAGCGGCGTGTATGGGTGCACCCGCGTATAGTACGTAGTAGGCGTCGCGATGCCGCCGCGTGGGTCCCGCGTGTGACATCCGTGGGTGCCGGAGCCTGCCTGCTCTGTCGCTTTCTATCATTTGAAACCCACGCTGGCGGCAGCGAGTGACGTCAGCACGGTGAGTCACGGACGTCTGGCGGTGCGCGGTTTGTCGGTCAATATGTTTCTCGGCGAGGCGTGGCCGAAATGTTTACACGGGGTGGGTTACCACGACGCGATCGAACCACTAAATTGGGCACTGGGACGACGCGTCGCGTGGCGTGACGTCACTGATTAGTGGCGAGCGCTTTTTACCCGTGATATTTATTTATTTCAGTTACCCTAGTGGCCCCGATGTCATAAAAAAATTAAATTATGGGGTTTTACTTGCCAAAACCACTTTCTGATTATGAGGCACGTCGTAGTGGAGGGCTCCGGAAATTTTGACCACCTGGGGTTCTTTAACGTGCACCTAAATTTAAGTACACGGGTGTTTTCGCATTTCGCCCCCATCGAAATGCGGCCGCCGTGGCCGGGATTCGATCCCGCGACCTCGTGCTCAGCAGCCTAACACCATAGCCAAGGCCCCGATGTCATAACATGGGAGACCGAACTGTACAGAAACACGGTGAGAGAGGGAAATGGACGACACACAAGTACGGAAAGAGGTTTCGCTTAGATACCGCAGAACAAGTTCGAAGGCTGCATTTATGAAACCGAATATTAGGCACGCATAACGAGACAAGGACTAAATATAAAAGACAAATACAGCCAACCGGTAATACGACAGTGTCTGTGGGACATACAATTCAAAATGGAACTTCGAAGAAGATAAGGAAAATGCATTGGTTGAATCGTAAAATTATCATATATATATATATATATATATATATATATATATATATATATATATATATATATATATATATATATATATATATATATATATATATATATATATATATATATATATATATATATATATATATATATCTTTGAGATTGTTGGTCATTATCAAAATGGACTTTAACCGGCTCCACTTCGGCGTAAATGGCCGCAAGGCGACTTCTCGCTTTTGAATTACGGCGTCTGAGAAATGCGTATTTAAAACGCACACAAGCCACTCATTCATCAGAGCCCCGGGTGACACGGAGAAGGAGGGCATGCTGGTTTAAAGATCAGAATAATAAAAAGAATACAGTAATGATGACATTATGACGACGATGGCAAGTGGTTAAATACATTTGAAACCCAAAGATCGTGTGTTCGGTACATATGAAAGATGCACGTCGCGCTATATTTTATCAATTACTTTGTTTTGACAACGAAATGGGAAATAAAGGAGTGTCGTCTAACCCCGGTTATAGAATCTTGTGTAGTGCATGGACAATTTTCGACTCTGTCGTGCATATTCATAGTTTAGAAAGCACTCGCTCTCATTAACTATACAGTTTCGGTTTTCATTTCGCCGTATTTGCGTTGGACAGCGTTCCCATACAACGGAAGATTCATTTTACAACGATGCTGTATATGCGTACGTAGGCGAAACACTCGTGGTCCGACCACAGAAACACTACTGCGCGGTTATGAGCAATTGCATTCGTGCAATTGCATTATGAGCAATTGCACGGACGGACAAATTTCTCTTTGGGTATAGGCATAGAAATACTTACGCATGTAAGACATGTACATTTGTCTACGTGTTATTGCAGGGAAGGGACCCAGAGGGGGACGGGGTTGAGACAATAATCATGATGACATAGTTACCTCGCAGCAAAGGTGTGGAGCGTCGTTTCACTCTCGCAGCACAGCGCGCGCAGCAATTTAGTCTCTCTCCGACTTCGCAATAGATTTAAGAAATGTGTCCCTGTCTTTAATTAAATGAAACATAATAATAATAATATTTGGGGTTTTACGTGCCAAAACCACTTTCTGATTATGAGGCACGCCGTAGTGGAGGACTCCGGAAATTTTGACCACCTGGGGGTTCTTTAACGCGCACCTAAATCCATGTACACTGGCGTTTTCGCATTTCGCCCCCATCGAAATGCGGCCGCCGTGGCCGGGATTCGATCCCGCGCCGTCGTGCTCAGCAGCTCAACACCATAGCCACTGAGCAACCACGGCGGGTTAAATGAAACGTGGGGCCGCGGTGTGTCACTTGGTAACTACAGCGCACAACCGAGTCGTAAACACTACGATTAACGCATTGCGAAACACAAATGCGTAACATAGTTCAGAAAGACTTTGCCGAACCCGCTGGATTAACACGATGGACGGCTCATTGCACACCTCCGGGATGGTCATTATGCGAAACCCAATATGCGGCATTCCAAGTAAACCCTGCGATAAAGTCAAGCCGAACGTGCGCGTAACCTCATTAAGAAGCACAAAGACGTAAGCAATAAATCAGAAAGAGTTTAACAAAGCGTCGGAAGTAACCCCGCGATAAACACCGAGGCCGCCCGTTTCAGCTTCGCTTGTTCACCGTCTGTACGGGGTGTATGAGCGGTAATTTTTAACGCGACAGCGTTAAGGAGCTTGTGTCGCAGAAAAGCCGGTGTTGGCGGCGTTGGCCATGAGCGATAAATCGCAGCAGGCACTTCATGAATAAAAAGCAACTTGGAAGATGGGCTGGGTGGAAATCGAACCAGGGTCTCCGGAGTGTGAGACGGAGACGCTACCGCTCAGCCACGAGTTTGTTTTTTTTTTTCCTTGCGGTACAAAAGCGCCTCTAGTGAATGCGGTGTTGCCTTAGGAACGAGCTCAGGCGCACATTTCGTTGCCGCGCCGAACGCTGCGTTGCTCGACGCTCACCGCGTCCAATGCGGGGCGCGTAGTCGCTGCGCCGTAGCCCATTGTCTTACACCCCTTGGCGGGTCGACGGGAACGCTGTCGCGTTCCACTCTTGAAGGCGAAGCTTAAGCGTCCTCCAATTTTTTTACTCTCGTTCCTCTACGACATCAGGGTATATGATCTTCGAAAGCCAAAAGCAACTTATCACTAGTTTATTTTTTTTTATCGTCGTCGTATTGCCAGCGTCTGTCTTCTCCATGACTTTTCCTGCCGCTCTTTGAATCATGCTCTACACACTGTACACCACACGCATATCTCGGAACGCACGGCCATCCGCTTCAGGTTTCACGACCGCGTTCCCACATTACTGCACTTTTTAAGGCCTCATTTTTCTTCAGGGTTGCATCAGACTGAAGCCACCTACACCCGCCCAGTTTGCATCTATCGGCTGTCCGAAGATGTTTTCGCACAATCCAAGGGAACCTGTGTTCCAATAAATTTACAATACGTAATCCCACCACTTGTATGCGATGTGGAATAAGAAATCATGGGAAATAAGATTGAACTGAACAGAAACAGACGCTCACTATTCAAAACCAATGAAATTTCTTACTCGGTTTCGAGTGTGTCAAATAAACGATGGCGTTTGTGTAAGTGTGTATGTGGAAAGAGGGGGGGGGGGGGGTGAGTGCGTGCGTGTGTTTGCAAGGTGCTCCAACATTAAGTTTTGAGCCAGGTATGCTTGTGTGCATGAAAAAAAAAATGCTCCGAAAGCCAAAGGAACTCATACTTCAACTTTTCCTTTTATCGCTGGCTTTATTCAACAATAAAGTATGACAAAAACATTGACGTTTCACCACCCTTGCGAGTGGCATCGTCAGTATGCAAATGGCAACAAATTGGTGAAGCAACAACAACAGCAGCAACAACAACAACAACAACAACAACAACAACAACAACAACAACAACAACAACAACAACAACAACAACAACAACAACAACAACAACAACAACAACAACAACAACAACAACAACAACAACAATAATAATAATAATAATAATAATAATAATAATAATAATAATAATAATAATAATAATAATAACCAATATTGCAATCAATGATAATGCATCCAATATATGTATGATACTGCCGTAAACATCTGGCAGAGGGCCACAGTTTAAACTGCATGCATATTGGTTGCGACGGATAAGCCGTGGTTCCACAAATTTGCTTGGACCTCACCGGTGTTCCCGTGCTGTAACGTGGCTACATATTCAAATGTAGCCACGTTACTCAACCGCGCTTGCGAGTAGGTTAGAAACTTGCACGGCTAATCTTTTGAGAATTGACAGTCACCATGCACTTGCAGTCACTTGCATATGGAATATTTCATTAGCACAGTACTTCCAGCCCTTTTCTGCAAACGGCTTTTCACTGGCTTTAGAATAAGGAATCTTTCAGCCCAAGTGGTATTGGGCAAGCACGCCGTATCGCTTTACAATTTTTATGTGACGACGCTCTATCCGGCTTTAAAAAGGCGTGTGGATGATCTTCCGCGTGAGCTTACGTCCGTGACCCTGTTTTCGCCGCCCTTTCTACTTTATTCTTTTGAATACACCCTTTCTTACACTCGCATACATTCGTGACAAACACGTGACCATGCAGCACGGTTTCAAAAGTGAGAACAGTTGTTGGAGCATTTTAGCGGGCTTGGAAGCCGGCGTCTTAAATTCGGCGGCTACCGTATAGCGCCTTAATCACGGGGAAGGAGGGGAAGGGGGGCACTTGCATTTTGCTATGGTTGCGCACTTCCCGTTTTCACTAGATCACTTCGCCTATGAAAGAAGAATAATTGATGGCACTCTTAAAAATATTTAATGCGAGGCTGTTGCGAGCACACGTGCACGTAGCGATAAATCGTTGATTTGACATGCCCAAGAACAATCCTGAGGTCTTAATACTGGCGTACGGTTAAATCAGCATAAAAATTTGTTTGAAAATAACTAGAAAAGTAATGTGAGTAATAACGACGGAAAGACAAACACACCGAAGGGGACAGCATTTGGGCGCAATACAAGAGAGAGAGAAAAAAAAATACAGACGCATTTAAAGTAACAACGCAATTATAGAACGGGGCAGTTGACACGGAACAAAACGCAAAGTAAATTAACAACAAAAGGAAGAAAAGATCTTGTGCATCGTGGGAAAGTGACTACGACACAACAATGGGAAGCTCGACATAAAAACAACAAACCGGACGTAAAAAATATGGAGATCAACAAAATTAGCGTTATAATACCATTATGCAATACTGCTACTACAACAACAACAACAACAACAACTACTACTACTACTACTACTACTACTACTACTACTACTACTACTACTACTACTACTACTACTACTACTATTACAACTATTACTAATAGCAATAATATAAAAATAGCGGAAAAGCTCGACGCGAGAGCGGTGATTCTGAAGTTACCCATGGTGCGAACCATAAACTCCTGCACGGTGCATAAAACAGGTGTAAACGCGAAATACACAGGACACAAGAAAAAATACGGCTCTTTTTTATGCCCTGTACGTGTCTTGCGCTGAATGTTACTCGCTTTTCTTTTTGGGCAACATGTACCATCCGGCACAAGTTCGCACTTTATTGCAGTTCGTCCTGTATGGTGTAGCCGTTCTATATACACTGGCTGCAGCTTCGACCAGCGCACGATTTTATTCGTTTGTTCGTCGGTAAACGCTCGTACGCACGTATACCAGCACGATATCAGACCTTTCATCTAACAAGCGGATTTATCGACGAAATGAATTTGCGTTTCACCAAAGCAGAGCAGCGAGGAAAACAGCCTCGAAGAGTCCAATATAGATAGTCGTTACAGCAGACACGAGTGAAGCAAAAAAGAGAGAGAGAGAGAGCGTTAGAAGTGTGCTGGCATCGCTATCGCATCAAGTGGCATTGCAGTGTCAAGGAGGTTCGTGATTTCCTTGAGGCGCAGTGAGGGGAGGTCAATCGCCGGCTCAAGGACGTCGACGCAGTACATTCCTCGTCGTCGTTATACCCCGTAAAGTCGCCGGTTGAAATAGCGACCGCCGCGTCTAGAAAGGTACACCGGGGGATTTAACTGAACTGACGCAAACAGAGACATGCAACATAGACAGAGAGAAAGCGACACGGACTCTAGAAATGAAGTTGCGAGTTCAACGCCTGCCCCGTCGCTCCTTTCTGTCTAGTCCGTGGGCGCCCCTGTCTGCTGTGATCGTGCGACTTGCAGCGCAGTTTCTAAGTTTAGCCAGTCTCTGTTTCACAGAATCTAACCGCGGAATTCCGGTTCTTAATCACTAGGTTATAAATCTTAATAGCTTCTGTGAAACGTTATGTTGTGCACATTTCAGGGCGTCGTCTGGGTTCGTTGCCTCCTATCCTTACCCCTTCACCGCGAATAAATCACTATAAGGTTACAATGGGAACAGTGTTTCAAGTCCGTCTTGCTGTCTCTAAATACCCCCATGGTCTTCGCGTTAAAGGAGTATGCTGACGTAACGTTTTCCACTATAAAATTTCTGCTCCACATTTAATCCCTGGACATCAAACACCAGAAATGAAAAATAACTGGCAAGCCTCAGATGGACCTAAATACCTTCCTCTGGAAGCTATTCCATGAACCAGGTTCTGTTTCGTTTCCCTGGAAGTGTATAGATCGTGACGTCATGACTCAGGAAGTGGTCTGGCACGTGGAAGCAGGGCTGCTATCCTGGACATTGTCACATTTCGCCATGTTCTCGAAGTCGCCATCTTGTCAGCTCTGATTGGCCCGCAGGGCGGCTGGGGTCTCCCCGATTGGCTGAAAGTGCCACCATCGAAGAGTTTGACAATATGGCGGAATCTGTCAATGTCCCGAATAGCACCCAACGCGACGTTTTTGGCGCTCGCACCGACTGGCTATAGGTCGCCTGCCATGCTGCTATACTCATTGCGTGGCGGGATCCAGCCGGAGCGAGTGTCGAAACGTCGCGATGTTGTAGTCCCACGTGATCATCTTCTGCGTTGTGACGTCATGACACGCGCACTTCCAGGGAAATGAAAGCGAAAGTGATTCGTAGAGAAAGCTTCTACAGGAAATCCTTTAGAGCTGTGTGAGGCTTGCTAATGCTTTTTCTAGGGTGTCGAAGTCGACAATCTAGAGCAAAAAAAAAAAGAATGAAAGAACATAAATTTCAGGGCAGTGTACTCCTTTAAGATCACGACACTGGGGGATATTTAAAAATATCCAAAATTACTCGAAACCCTGTTACGATTGTAAACATATAGCGTGTTACTCATGATGAAAGGCAAAATATTTAAGGCCATCACACTCAGACGACGCACCGAGATATTGATAACCCACCGTACTGCTTTTCAAAAAAGATCCAAGACTTCTTCGTTCCGTGCAGCAGTGGCAGACTAATCTAGAAATTGCATAGGAAGTCGCGCGATCCGCCGCTTTCTCGCGAG
Source organism: Dermacentor albipictus (assembly GCF_038994185.2). Classification (NCBI taxonomy): domain Eukaryota; kingdom Metazoa; phylum Arthropoda; class Arachnida; order Ixodida; family Ixodidae; genus Dermacentor; species Dermacentor albipictus. The sequence goes on along the minus strand of NC_091827.1, from coordinate 56,815,092 downwards.
GTCGCCCGTATACCTTCGAGAACGACTTCGTATCGCTGAGGTCACGGAGTCAACGTATTCGGGTACATTGGTGGGCGCAGCAAGCCCGGATAGAATAAATGGTGGCTTTGGAGCATTGTAATTACACGGCCGAATATAACGCGTGCGAGCACTGACGGAAAACGAATAGGATTCTTAGATCAACGTTTAGGGCCAACCGTGTGATTGGCGGGGCCGTCGTTCTGCGCATATGAACGGCGTACGACCTCAGGGTCTATTCAACTCCAAGTACATCCTCTCGCGCGTTCTTAAGTACGTCACTCTAGGATCTGTAACCCAAGGGCTTGTGTTGACAGAGAGCTGTTCGTTCCTCAGAACAATCGCCGACCGATAGTGGCAGCGCAGATGCTTGTGGCAAAGTGGCCGGGCAATCATAAACAGTTCTCGAAAACGAAACGTTTTGTTGTAGTTCGGCCCCTGACTTCTAAGCCAAAAGCAGGTAGCATAAGCTGTATGTACCATATATTTACGCTTTACATATGTAACGAATTCAGCTGTTTAAAAGATATACAAATTCTTCACCGCCTAACATTGGTGCAAAACCGTTAGCAATACTTCTTCCCGCGCATCGCGCTTGTAACGTTCTCTTTTTTTTTTATCGCCCGTTGCCACGACTGGTCGCTGCGCTATGCATCGCTATATGTGGGATTATGATAATTATTATACATACACGTCAGGCTATAGAAAGCCGGTAAACGTATATTAAAACCAAAAGAAGCGTTCTTGCTGGTTTAGATTTGCTCGGCCTGCAATTTTTTATAACAATACAAAATGCTAGATCATGTGAATTATTCTAAGAAAGTAAAGTCAACTCGTTATGCAAGTACTACTGCACAGCACAGCAAAAATTGGCGGTAAAGTGCAAGCAAGGTGGTTAAAAAAATCAAGCCAATGTTTCGGACTGGCGGCAACATCCCAAAAAAGGAAGCTACGGATGCTACCTTACCTCAGACACCGAAACTATAGCAGTCATGGACAAGCAGTCCGGAGCTGTACACGAGAAAGAAAAAACAGAGCAAAGCAAGAGAAAGAACTGACTGCAATGATAATGCCCCTGCTAAAAAAATAGGTTATTTAAGTAATCGGTGACAACCTGAGAAAATTAGAATATAATCAAATTCTTGTGTCTTTCGTACCAAAACCACGGTTTGATTGAGGAACACCGTAGTGAGGGACTCTGGGTTAACCTGGACCAACTGTGTTTCTTTAGCGTGTGCCTCAGTATATGTACGCGAGCGCTTTCGCTCTCTGCCCCACATGGGCATGCAACCTGATAAAACTGAATGAGCAGATGCGAAAAAAATTGCCCTTTTTTGTTACATTGAACATTTTTGCTAGCATTTCCTTAGTGTTTCCCAATAGTACTTTCAGAAAAAAAAAAAACGAACCCGAGGACACCTAAGTACTTTTTATGAGTTGTGAATGCGAAAGCATTAATGTCCAATTGAACGTCACTGGGCGGTTCTTCGAGTATTGCGCTGCGAGTAGTGTACCACAGCGGTACGGGCTGCCCGAGCAAACCAGCCAGCAGCAGCAACAGCCTGCGGTGCCAACGCCGCGCCCCATCGACGTCCTGCGCGACGAGAGACCGAGGAAGCAGCAGCGGCCACCAAGGCCGGCAGGCGTGCGCAGCAGCCAAGCCCAGCGGGGGTGAGAGAGAGGCACGTCCCCGTGCTGCCCTCTCCTCTCACGCCCTCTCCTCCCTTCGCCCGCTCTGCTCCGTCGAAGCGGGCTCGTGACATGGCGTCGCAGCCAATGAGAATTCAGGCGCCGTCTTGCAGCTACAGACGCCGGCTTTTTCGCTCAAAGGGTCTTTGATGTTTCGCATCAATAAACCACTCCGACATTTTGGTGCGTTAAAGGGACACTAAAGCGAAACAATAAATCAGTTAGGCTAATGAAGCATTCTTTGAGAACCCTGCAGGCAGTTATTTCAAAAAAATAGTTTGATTATTAGATGAAAAAATGAAGGTACAAGTATCAGTATTTGAATTTCCCGCCGAAACCCCAACGCCGATACGTCAGCGTGACGTCAGGGATTCCAAATTACGTTTTCGCATTTGGGCCGCGTTGGCTGAATAAAGGTTCCCGAAACTTGTCATGTTTAATATTTGGTTCCTTTAAAACACAATGTACTCAACCTGTACAGCTATATATAATTAGTAGGCCCTAGAAGACGCCATCAAAATCCATGACGTCACAGCCACCAGGTGCGGGAACTTAAGTAGGCGTCGCCACCCGTATTTCGTTCTTGCGCTTTTTCTGGCTCACCAAACGTCTTATCGTTGTAAGAGTGGTGTTTTTGGTGGTGTAGAACGGTAATTTACTGATGCACAAGAAATCATTTTTCACTTTAGTGTCCCTTTAAACTAGCGCTGCTGCACGCTGACTATAGGTCACAGTATAAGAGCATTGGAAAATGTTTCAGAGTTCCGTTTTACGAATAACGCCCAAGCCGGTGACGAATGTTTTGCTTCCAAACTGCCGCGAACGCTTCGTTGTGAGAACTTCAGTCTCGAACGAGAACGAGATTATTTACTGTACGTTAGAAGGGCGTTCTCTTATTAAGAGAGCTCATCAAAGGTCTCATGAACTTTCGCAGTGTATTACGTTTTCTATATGAACAAGTGAAGGCGATGTTTGAAGCGATAGAGATCCATTCCCGATAAGTCACCTGAGACGTTTATAAAACTCAAAGAAGTGAAGGATTACGGGCCACTCTTCGTCTCTACGGGAGTAACTGCCCGCTCCACATTTAAAGTGACCCTAAAGAGGAATACTGAACAGTTTCCACTAATAAAGCATTATTTCAAAAATCTATTTTCGGTAATATTGTGGTAATGAGTTGATCAATCGAGCAGGCAAAGAAGTTCAAACTTCAATTTTATCGAATTTCACAACGTAACCGCCGCGCCAGTACGCCAGTGCGACGTCACGAATTTGAAAGCATATTTTTTCCCTCGTATTTGGGCCATTGTTGCACAATGAAGGTTCTCGAAATTTGCTTAGTTCAGCTTTTGGCGCTTCAGAAGTACAATGTACCCCATCGTTAATGATTGATAAATTGACTACACCCTAGCGGACGGTGTCAAAATAGATGACGTCACGGCTAGATGGTGCGGGAACTTGAAGGAGGCGTCGCCACCCGTCTTCCATTCTTGCGTATTTTCACGCTTACTAAGCTTCTACTCACGGCAAGAATGTCTTTATTTCTTTTCGTTTTTTTCTTCATTGTAGAAGGGTAATTTGCTGATGCATCTAGAATAATATATTTGTCTTTGCTGAACGTTAACTTCATTTCCAAGAGAACTTCTCTCTCTTCAGTTCACGTCCCACTGAAATGTGCGACAGTATCACGCCCTCGGCATTTTCTAGGCTTTTTTTTTCAGAGGATTGCAATAAAACTGCAACTGCTAGTATAGAAATTGAACCATTTTAACGTCACGGTGGCTTTCTCGCGTCACTGACAGTTTCTGTACGGGATAGTTATTGTCATGTGAGTTTAGAAAAAATACTTGAAATATTTGGAAGCCGTTCGTTATATGTTGTGATTTTTTTGCGGGAGGCCGTTACGCTTAAGAGAGTGACAAATATTTCCAGAAATACTTTCCGCCTGTACATGATAATTGTGTGGAGCGAGATTAGGACTGCAACCTTACGTGCTAATGACGATGCGTTTGACGGCTCTGCGACAGTGTCAGTAAAACAGCTCGTTATACAGGATCCTACCACCCATGCCAGGAGGAGGAATTATTTGGGCACGTGCTAGCAGCCTGTACCCTACATGCTTGTAGTTTCAACGAGGCAAAAGTGCAGTCAACACGTTCTTTGCGGACCGTGTTGCTGGCCAGCATGCCACCGCCCAGTGTATCCGAAATTTCGGATACGGGTCGGAAAGTTCTGTCCTGGATTGAAGTAGTCTATTTGATAATTCAGCGTTTGTTTGCTTCCAATGACCTAAAAACACAAGTCGCCACGATAAATGCAGTCTGGAAGCCGCGATACAAAGAGGTCACACATGTGTTCGAAGTTGACCGCTTCGAGTGCATGCTCTGTTGAACACTGGTGGACTTTCACTTCTAGATCGATTACAAACCGACAGTGTTGAACAGACTTTGAAATAGCTTTTCGTGTGTCAGAGGAAGAAAGTAAGCCCCCCCCCCCCCCCCTCTGCTCCCTTCAAAATATGTTATCTCAACCTTTTTTATCAATACGCTGCTGTATATGCCAGACTTCATCACAATCTCTTTTGCTAATCTCAGTGATATTCGTGTTTAATTGAATTTCTGAGCCTCTCACTTTTTTTTATTACCTCATATTTAGAGGGGGGCGAATGTCACCTTTTTAAAATACGAATGGAATACGAATAGCAAGTATCGAATTTTGAATCGAATATTGTATACTCAAATCAGCGCTGACGCACATATTTTAAGCAGGGATATTTATTTCGAAATAACTAGGTACCTCGCTTGTGGTGGCTAGTGCGAAGAGAGAGAGAGAGAGAGATAGAGGGAGGGAGGGAGGGAGGGAGGGAGAGAGGGAGGGAGGGAGGGAGGGAGGTCACTATATGAGGGACAATGGCTCAACCTTAAACACTAGATTACCGAGTGTCATAAAAAAAAAGAAACTGCACGAATAGCCGCACTTCAGAGCCTGCTTGCATACAAGCAATCCAGCAAGTATTGTCAATTATTAGCAAGCATTCCAAGAATTATTGGACCCTGAACGAATAGCTTTCCAAAAAGCAATCAGTAAGTATTTGCCAAAAATAAAATTAAATGTCGTGGAATAATGATAATAATAAAGCTGCTGAAGCACTTGTGTGCCGTAGACACATGGCAAAAGGGCCCTTTGCGAGGAAAACATCGCAAGCAGCAGCGTATAAGACAAAACTGCTACAGGCACTGTACTGCCAAAAGCACAAGCTAGTAGTCTACAAACAATATTATCGCAGGTGGTAATGTATCGGCTTTCACCGCGAAACCGAAAAACAAAATTTGCATTACACACTTGGTTACGGATTCGAAAATCTTTATCGCTGTCTCGCTTATAATAATTTGTGACACCTTCTTTAGCGGGCGGAGAGCAGTAACTAAACTGTGACATCAGGTTTTGCGAAATATGTGGTTAGTTTTTAATATTAGAATATACCACTTAGTTATTTTTAGAATATGATTACAAATAGTGTGGACTATTCCATTCGTATTCGAAACTTCGATTATTCGCCGACTCCTACTTATGTTATTATCTTTCTTTGTATACTGCTATGCACTGAGAAGCCGGCATCATTGCATGCTAAATAAATGTTCTACCAATTTGATATTAGTTAAAGAAAAACAGAAAAATAAAGCTGATTTTTCGCGTGTTTTAGTTTTTGCTCAAACAGTTCCGACAGGTATAAACATCACATTACGAAAATTACCAGAAGGAATCCAGGAGTTGAAATAATTCCGCTAATGTAGGAATTATGCTTAGCCCATGCATCTGTCTAATCCTTGTTGTTTGAGACGTAATTGGGACGTTATCTATTAAGCTTTATATTTTACATTCCCAAACATTTGTATTGTTCTATAAATACCACAGGGCAATAATCTCTGACCCCACACACGTAATCGTAACAAATTGTTGGGCACATAAAACAATGCCTCGTTGAAGATGATATCAGTTCGCAAAGTAACAAAGCCATTTAGGTGTAGAAGGACAATGTTTAAGCAAAGCAACGTGTACTTGCCGTCGTTCCGCGGCCATTCTGGCTGAACCGCCACGCTTTCAGTTCCCGCAAGCACTATATAGCGTTATATAAATTTTAGTAAGTTTTTCTTTATTGTTTCGTTGTCGGTGAGATACCACAGACCGACATGTGGCCCTGGCAGGAGTGGTAAATTCATTTGGCACATAGATCACAATGACAACGACCGCAGTCACAAAAAGTGACTAAACAAAGGAAGTATTTTTTGTTTACTGAAACGAAGCTGCACTATACCTAAGCAAAACTAAATGCGGTGCAGGCAGTAAAGAGCACTTCCGGAAAAGCGAAATTTACAAGAAAGGTACCAAATAATATACAGATAGGCTGACAGGTTACCTGTCTAAAGAAATCTGGCTGGCTAAAGAAATCGATATACTACGCCCTTTTTTACTCGAAGCTAAATTATTGTGGCTTGATCTGGGGAACAACTACAACAAAAAACTATAATAAGTTATTAAGCTTGCAAAAACGAGTAGTCCGAATTTTTGAAAACTACCATGGTAGGCCGCGTGACTTACCCACACACTATCTCTTCGACAAACATTTATTGATCCGAGCAAATCAAGTATTTTATTATAGATTACTCTTACATATAAAAAAACACAGGCTCCATGTTGTAAGCATGCCCACTTCTTTTCGATACCCATTACGTTATCAAATCAAGAAAATACCATTCACGCGTACTAACTACGGACGTCAGGATATAAACTATCAAATACCTAGGCTACTAAACATTGTTGAGCAAAAAATTGATTTCTGTGCGCCTAATTTTAAGCAATATATAAAAAACCTACTCATACACTATCAAATTAATTACACATAAATTGCTCTCGCACTATTTTTTTTATGCACTATATATGTATTCCTTAATCTGCGCGGTAATGCGATTGCACAAACCAAAACTGAAGCATAAATGTCTTTTACACATAGTCATTGTATAATGTACACATTATCTTGTTTATTTTTCTTTTGTATATCATACTTGCTTGTTTCCTGTTATATTTGCTTTTTTTTTCGTACATTGGTTCATCATGTAAGCCGAACGCACTTAGGAGCAAGAGCCCCTGTCAGGCCAAATGGCCTTTAGCTCTTGTTTCCTCTTTCTGTATGAAGAAAGGAAATAAACTTCAAACTTCAAACTTCAAAACCTGTAGAAATTGTAGCGCGTACAAGGCATGACTCGATATAAGCATACACACCCACCAAGAGGAAGATGTTTAAAGGAACATTTTTTTCAATGTGCACGAATATATTACCGGACATGAATAGATTGGCAGGCATAGCGTGTCATTCGTTGTCCGTCCTTGGCAAAAAAAAAAAAAGAGAGAGAGAGAGAGAGAAGGAAAACTTGAAGCTATTTGTGTGTGTATAATTTTTTTTGCTGAAAGGTCCACTACGATGATCACGCTTATAAACCAGACCTTATGTGGAGGCGACCAAGAGATTTCGTGAGGGTCGCCTATCTAACGCACCCACTGTCGCCACGACCAGCACGTCTTCTGTATACTTACGCTCGGCGAGCGTGTGGGGTGGGATGGAGGGGGCGTCTCCGGTAGCCCGGTTTCTAAACATGGGACGAAAACCGCGTTTCGCTACGCCCTTCCGTCAGATTCGAGGAACGCGTTGGCCGTCTCGGACGCCCGACGGAAGGGTTTTTCACCTTCTCTGTAATACAGCGTCCGAGAACGCACAAACCGGCCGCTGCTGCTGCTGCGAAAGAAAGAAAGAAAGAAAGAAAGAAAGAAAGAAAGAAAGAAAGAAAGAAAGAAAGAAAGAAAGAAAGAAAGAAACGATGCATGAAGAGAAGGCCAGCAGAATTGCTCGCAGGCTTTCGTAGAAAACGCCCGCAGACGAAGAAGACGCGGCTGGAGCTCGTCTCCGTGGCGTGTGCCGCCGGAGCAAAAAGCTGTCGAGCTGGTGTGACGTCACGGATGACGTCAGGCGCGTGGAGGCGGCCTACGTGAAGCGCGGGCGTAGCGGCCTTGCGCTGCCAGGAAGATCCGGCAGTATTTTTTGCTTTCTGCGTCGTTTACACGAGAATTATCGTGTTCCGTTAAGGTCGCCGTCCTGGGCTCGCCGGTATATTTAGTGAGGGAAGTGCTAGCGTTTCTTTTTTTACTTCTGTCTTTGTTTTATCTTTCGTGATGTTATTGCGCAAAGTGCGCTTCTTTGCATAAAGGGAAACTAAATAGAAATGATTAGCATTGATAAATTTTGCTTATTGTGGGCCGAAGTGTGGCACTTTAACCATGAAGGTAGGCGTGATAAGCCAGAAACTATACGCGAAATCGTTTCATCGTAGCATGCCGAAACCGAGGGTCGGGGGGGCGGGGTGCATTTGCCAGCGCTTAAATTCAACTGAGTGTTTGGGACTGTTCTTATATGGATGACTTGTTCGCAACAAAGTTAAAGCCTGAAGTGTGTATCCCTCGCTTGTGTAGCAGCGTGGGCACCAGTCAGACAGTGACTGAAAAATCGGTCATGGTATAAAAATATCATTGTTACAATTATCAGATTCGTTATTAGCGTATTTATTTATTTATTTATTTATTTATTTATTTATTGTCGTAGACCGGGGAGAAATGGTGTAGTTTTGGTATTTCTTACCTGAATGAGCCCACAGCAATCAATTTATAACAAAACAAGAGTTTATATACAAAACTAAATATTTGGTCACCACATCACCTCGGCTTAGTGGGACCTTGGAGTGATGTGCTTTACGCTCTGAAAATTCGTTTTCTCCTCGTATTCGCTGCCAAATGCGGCTGTTTGCATGTGGATTTAGTGATGGTCTGAGATTGATCGGGTTCACTGTGTTTATATTTCTAACATTTTATGGACGTTAAAAAAAAAGAAAAAAAAAGAAACAGCAGTGCGTAGCAGGAAATAATCCAGATCTTCACGCTACGCGCCTTTTCCTCGTAGAATTGCTCGGTCAAAATTTCAAATGTCGGCAATCACTGAGAGACAAAAAAAAAGAAAACGCGTTTGGATGTCTCACATTTTCTATTTATACTAAACGCTGCAATGTACAGTCGGTACTAGTTGGGAGATTGCAATAGAAGCGCGCTTTTATTCCGTTCAGTGCTACGTTTACTTTCCTTTTTTGATCATCTTTATGCTCATCGGGTCAAACTCGCGCCAAAAGTTAGAGTTTTCGACGAGCATCATAAAAAGAAGTAGGCAGGTGATGACGCCCGCGTCAAAAATTGAAATTTGGGGCGCGGGGTTCTTCAACTTGTCCCTGAATTTTTCCAATTTTCTCGTACCATTAGTTGATTCCATTAGAATTAGCTTCGAAATTAACCTCCACCGTGCACCTCGAGGCCATTTTCTTGCTTTTCATCATTCTTTGTTAACAATTTTTGTTTCCCTCAAAACCTCCAGTTAGGTATGTCATAATAGAAGTACCGTAATCGCCTGACACTTCATCAACACGTTTAAAGTATTCCCACCTTAAAGTCACACATCCGAGACAATGGTTGCTCGCCATTCACTAAAGGTTCCGGCAGGGGGAATCCCTGATCGCGAGTAACGAGCAACTTGCAATGACGGCGCAAGCAGAACCATCCTTCCGAAGCTATACAAATAATGAAGCTCGCGCGGGTAATGAAATAAAGCAATAGAGAGGGACGCAACGCAGTCGCCCCGTGTGCAGAATAATTACAGAAATCAGGTGATCCTCCTCGTCAGGTGGTCGTCGTCACTTTAATTTTTTTTTCCTTACCGTAGACATTCGCGGCGAAGCGGTGTGCGGGGAAAACTGTGACGTCACTATCCGGGATGTGTGCCCGGTAAAACTCATCTTTCGAGTCGGCCTAGGTATACAGCAGGAAGCGGATCTCTGCATGGCTTGTAAGGCTTTGCGAAAAAGTCGTTTTCAATCGCGACAAACGTGCTTGTGACGACATAAAACGGAGGCGGGGGGAGACCATTTTCACCCATGCTTAGCTTTTACTGAATTGATTACCTCTCGTTCTTTTTAACTTTATTTTATTCCCTCATTATCTTTCGGAGTTGGCAGCGGAAGTTGCCAGCGGAGGGGGGTCGGCAGATTCTGATACTTCTAACGCAGAGCACTCACTGTTTCTTAAGGCTTGATTCCTTTTTAATATTCACAAAGCGCTCGCAAGTAACACAGGCGTGACAGCCAGTCTATTATTATTATGATTATCATTATCTCCAGGATTCCTACAATGCCGTATAGGTGCATTAATGTGGAGCGACGGGGCTATAAATTAACAAATTACGCGTAGTTCAGGAAACATAGCCGGCCAAATGAACAACGGCAAGATCAACACGCGGAATGCGATACCTAATAGCACAAGCAATAAAAAATACATATGCACGTAAAATGGACGGCATTCCATTTTGAGAAAGCCATATAGATCGAAAGTTGGCGACTTTTGAGAACGTTTGCTGGTGCCACAACGTATGGCGCGTGCAAACTTTTCTAAGATGAAGGTAATTCGAGTCTCCCCACTTCCTGCAGTATACTTCGTGTACCAGCACAGTTGTAGTCTTCCACTTTATTGTTTATTGGAGTCAATTTACATTATCCACAATTTCATACGCGTTATACATGTTCCCACAATGTTACGGAAATTCATAGCTGTAAGCCCGTACCGGATATATTTATTGTCACGCATGCAAGAAATTACCGATGTAGGCAGCACATAACGTTTCAAGATTATAACCCCGCTACATTTCGTCCCTCCAATAAACGTGTAGGAGAGAGGATGATGATGCAAGCATCAATAAAAGAAATATAGTCTAGCAGTATTTGTTGCTGTGCTAGTTGGTGCCCGTAAAACAACGATGAATGTAGTGGCGTAAACACGATAACAGAGAGGGGAGGACATTAAGACAGGAAGAGCGCGCTTCAATCGATTAAGCACTCGTTAAAGCTCTCGCCTTCTCTTTACGTCCTTGCCTCCCTGTGGTCGTGTTTATGCCGCTAAATTGATTAACGCTTTGGCAATAAAGAAGCTGCTAAGTGCAGAAAACATAAAAATAACTATGTGACGTATATATTCTAACACGTACAATTCAGTTCGGAAATAATAGTAGTAGTTAACGTCAAAAAGAATTCAGCAGAAACGCCCGAAATAACACGCATTGCACTGCAAGTGAAATAGAACCTGCATACTTGTCGAGGCCGGCCTGGACGCCTCCGACGAAGCATCCTCTACTTGTGGCCTACAATTTAATTTGCAAGCGTGCGTTCGCGGCAAAATAATTTCGCGTGATTGATTCCATCGAATTCGTGTTGTAGCGTGAAACGTCCTCCTCCCGCGAATTGGTGGAGCGCAAATGGCAGTTAATCTCCGTTCCCGAGTCGGAGCATCTCACTGCTTATTTATTGCATTACCGTCAGGCGAAATCGGTTTTTACAGCCTAATCAATGACGCTGAGCCTATCATGTATGTCAATATATATATATATATATATATATATATATATATATATATATATATATATATATATATATATATATATATATATATATATATATATATAGTCATATAATGAGAAGCCAACAAACACTGACACCAAGTACAACATAGGGGAAATTGCATGTGCTTAATAAATGAAATAAAGTAATGATAAATTAATGGAAATTAAAGTGGATGAAAAAACAACTTGCCGCAGGTGGGAACCGAACCCACAACCTTCGCATGTCGCGTGCGATGCTCTACCAATTGAGCTACCGCGGCGGCGTTTCCCATCCACTTTCTTGGGTATTTATGTGTACTAGTAGAACCCTGGGAGTGTTAGCCAGCGCCCCCACTCACAGACCTTGGCGGCGGACGTGGAACGTCTTTTTTGCCGCAGGCGTCACGAGAACGTGATCTTTTCAAAAAAATCAAAAGATCAAAATCAAAAGAAAAGATCACGTTCTCGTGACGCCTGCGGCAAAAAAGACGTTCCACGTCCGCCGCCAAGGTCTGTGAGTGGGGGCGCTGGCTAACACTCCCAGGGTTCTACTAGTACACATAAATACCCAAGAAAGTGGATGGGGAAACACCGCCGCGCTAGCTCAATTGGTAGAGCATCGCACGCGACATGCGAAGGTTGTGGGTTCGGTTCCCACCTGCGGCAAGTTGTTTTTTCATCCACTTTAATTTCCATTAATTTATCATTACTTTATTTCATTTATTAAGCACATGAAATTTCCCCTATGTTGTACTTGGTGTCAGTGTTTGTTGGCTTCTCATTATATGACTAATAAATATCGGGTCCCTCGGTTAACCCCCTTTCTTCTCGTTTATATATATATATATATATATATATATATATATATATATATATATATATATATATATATATATATATATATATATATATATATATATATATATATATATATATATATATATATATATATATAGAAGTGGTCGCGGGATCGAATCCCGGCCACGGCGGCCGCATTTCGATGGGGGCGAAATGCGAAAACACCCGTGTACTTAGATTTAGGTGCACGTTAAAGAACCCCAGGAGGTCGAAATTTCCGGAGACCTCCACTACGGCGTGCCTCATAATCAGAAAGTGGTTTTGGTACGTAAAACCCCATAATTTAATTTTTTTATATAGTAATGTTTGTGATAGTATCGGCTATCTGCAAAGTTTATTCACAAAATTTCACGGAGTGTACATGCCGAATCGCTCACTGTTGCATGCGCCGCTACACGTTCGCGGGACACGCCGCAATAACCCTCGCTGAAGCAGTCATCGATTTATTAACGCCAACAAGAAGTCCAAACAGTGAGCGCAGTTTGCGCTGAAGTATACAGAATATGCAATACAAAGCATAGCTGCATACGTCCTTAGGCAACATCGTCTATCAACGACACTTGTTTAATCCGGCGCGTCCACTCAAACATCTTTCAAGAAGATATTAGCCTTTTGCTGCAACTGAGTCGTCGACCACGGTCCAAGTATTCTGTGCATATTGAAGGGGCCCTTTCGCAGTCACCCTAGTTGACAGGTTATTCGCTGATGGTCTTCTGTTTGAGGAGGAAAGAGCGCGGAGGTTCAGGGAATCAAAGTACCGCTTTGAGAAGGTAAAGCTATGTAACAGCTGCCACGTCGTTACACAATTGCTGTAGAAATATTACACTTAGTGACCTTCGGCTAATGAGTCCTCCCTGCACGAACAACACGCAGTTCAGTTTGAGCTCGGTCCGCAAGAGACAGCGCAAAAGGTTGCGCTTCGTACATTGTTAAACGTCTCTTATGCCAAGGACTTAGATAACCCTGTGTTCACAAAGAAAAGCTGTCTACTAGAATACGTTCACCTTTTGTTGCTGTCGATCCGTTCACCAATGATCACCGCGAGTATGTATAGTTGGCCCACTCCTTTACCTTCAAGGTGCCGTTTTTACGTGCTGCCGTCGTGCTACCGATCGACCCCGTCGCTTATGCGACACCTTGGCGCATAGATTTCAAGGAGGTTTGTAGGCGAAACAGACGGAAAGACCGGGAGGCTAGCCAGTTCTCAGACCGCCTGGCTACCCTGCGCTGAGAAAGGGGCGTAAGGGGAATGAAAGACAATAGAAAAGAGATGTGACAAAAGCAAAGAAATGAGGAATTAAAAGCAAAAATAAAAGGGGAAAAGGAAAGGAGAATACGACGGCACTGCTTACAGACTGTCTCTAAGACCAGTTCCCCACAAGAAGCGCAACAACGCTTTCAAAGCCTTCTTTGCTGAGGACGGTCTTGGCTAGTGTCCCAGGGTCCTTTCCTCCGACAAAGGGCGTAAGTCAAGACTATCTAACACCCTTGAAAGTTCTTTCTTGGGCGCACTGAAGCGCTTAAACTCGCAGAAAAGGTGGGCGATTGTTTCCTTGAAGCCACAGTTATCGCATGCAAGGCCGTTGGCCATTCCGATCTGAAATGAGCAAGCGTTCGTGAAGGCCGCGCCAAGCCACAAGCGGCACAGAAGCGTCTCCTCGGCTACAGCTGCTCCTGACGGAGGGCGGAGCCGCTGCCGCCGCCGCCATCATCATCATCATGATCATCATCATCATCATCATCATCATCATCATCATCATCATCATAATTATCATTATCATCATCGTCATCACAACAACAACAAGAACAAGAAGAACAACAAGAAGAAGAAGAAGAAGAACAACAACAACAACAACAATAATAATAATAATAATAATAACAATCGTCATCCCCATCATCATCAGAGCGGGGCTCATGCGCCCGGGCAACGCGCAGCGAGAGCCTGGCACGGGGAACGGCGATCAGGCAGCCGGTGTCAGTTCGTCTGGGCTCCGAACAGTAAAAGTTGTCCCTTGCATGTCTCCCGCACTCCCTGCCGTCTATGAGAGCCTCAGCTGGCCCGAAGCCATGGCCCTGAGCCCACAAGCTATGGAGACCATCACGAGCACGTCGGGTGGCCTCGTCTGCACGGTCTTTTCCGCAGATGCCGCAGTGGCCCGGTATATGCACTGATAAACTATGTTGTGTGTTTCTTTCTCTATTGCGTGGTGATGAAGAAGTCTTATGTTAGCGACTATAGTATTCATTTGGTCTATGACGACTATGATGAAATGGCGACATAATGCACTGGAGAGCGGCCTTGGAGTCGGAGAAGATTGGCCATGCCTCTGACGGTTCTTCAATTGCGAATTCTAGAGCAGAACGGCGGGCGGCGAGTTCTGCCGCCGTCGATGATGTAAAATGCGATGTCTTGAATTTTATGGTGACGGACTTTGAGGAAATAGCCACTGCTACTGCTGAGCTTGCAAAAAAAAAAAAAAATACTGAACCATCCGTTTGAATGTGGAGGCGTCCGCCGTGTTTCTCATGCAGGAGCAGTAGTGTTGCTTAATGCAGGGCTAAAAAGGACGAATGTGTTTTCTGTTCAATTCCTGGAATTTTTTAGGAGGGCTTCGAGGGGATGTAGACACCAAAACGGTAATAGTAGCCTTGCTGCAGGCATGGAGTTTCAAGGAAGCACCGAGCGATGCGAAGGAATAATGTTACTTAATGCAGAGTGTGACCTAGAAGCAGGAAATGAGGCGAGGCGGCGTGATGGAATCTGGGCGAAATGCCTGATGCGCATTCTTCAGGCATCGACGCAAATATATGTTGTGATGGGGTAATCCCGTGCGATGACGCCAGCCGCTGCTGGAGATGCACATCTCAGAAGGCCAAGGTATATTTTCAGTGCTTGAGTTTGAACCGTCTGGAAGACGTGAACGTTGGTTTCTCGGGTGCTGCCCAGCACAGGTAAGCTGTAGCGCATGAACCTGAGGAAACGTAGAGTATGAAGTTGAAGCATCGCTCGTACAGATGCACCGCACGATTTTCCCGCAAGAAATCTGAGCACGTGGGTGATCGTGGTGAGTTTCTTTTCCGTGTAGGCAATGTGAGGGGTCGAGGACAGGTCGCGATCTATTATAACTTCCAGAAAGCAGTGGGTCTTCTCATAATAGCCTGTCCATTGATCTTAATGACGTATGGGCCCATCGCCTTGCGCGTGAAGGCAATCAGCGAGCACTTCTCAGACGACAGTTCTAGTCCCCGACATAGAAGGTAGTTTGACGTCGGTGTAGCCGCTCTCTGAAGCCTGGCACGCACTCGTAGACGCGTCACACCTGATGCCCAGATGCAGGTGTCGTCTGCGCAAATTGACAGATGCACGGACAGTGGAAGTACACCAACAAGGTCGATGAGCGCAAGGCTAAAGAGTGTGGGCTCAGGACTCCACCTTGAAGTCCACCACGACAAGTACAATGATGCGTTGTTGTGCCATCTTCTGTTTATACAAAGAAGGTTCTGCCCTTTAAATAACTGTAAATAAATGTATTGGTAGACACGCCCCCTCCCCCATCCAATGTTCCCCAAGGCATCTAGAATAGCTTCGTGCGATACATTCTGGTATGCGCCTCTCACGTCTAAGGACATCACCACCCATAATCTCTCGAGGCTTTTTTGTCACTGTACCGACGAGATAAGGTCAATCACGTCATCTATCGAAGACGGTCCACGCCGAAGGTCTGTCACAGCATCAGGGTATATCTCGTTGTGGTCCAGGTGCCACTCTAAGAGAGTCAGTTCCATCCTCTCCATCGCCTTTGCGATGGGGTGATAGGAGGCCCGATCCCGGCGAGATTAACCTGATTAGAGTTGAGATTTCAATGTTGCGGCTTTTCGTCCCCCCCCCCCCTCCCCCCTGTGTTGACGCTGAGTGCGGCGGGCAGCGGCAGGCAACGTTGAGATTGCGTACGTGTCAGCCGTTCAGGAAAACGTTTCTAACACTCGTATCCCTGAAGCCCGCTAACGCCCTGCTGAATGCCTGACTGACTCCCCATCGAAAATGTTGGTTATACACAGCAAGTTGCAAGGTGCCGTCAAGGGAGCGTCTTACCGCAAGAGCTTTTCTAATTTGTTAATCAATAAAGTAGATGTAGGTGAAACTGAAATGTCCCGTCGTCGTGATGGCAGGGCCCGAGCTTCACTGCCAACACTTAAAGCCCCCTAACCAATACTGTCACTCTACTCCTCCCACCTCGATTAGCATCCCCAAGTGACATTCATTCTCAGCCTTCTACCATACCGGACACGACGGACCGAACCACGTCTGCGTCACGAGCATAGTCTCCTTTTATTTCTTATTTCATCTCTCTCTCTCTCTCTCTTTCTTTCTTTCTTTTCTTTTTTTTCCCTTTTTTTTTGTTGCGCGGCGCACTTCCAGAGGCTGTTCTGCGCGTTCGGCATCGAATTACTTATACTGAAGTCACGTGGCATGATAGGTGACGTTGCGGCCAGTGCGTACCACGTAGAGGCGTTCATGCGCGCGACCTTGATTCTCTGGTCGGAAGCTTTAACTCCGATCTAAAAAGGGCGGGCGGGTGGGCTTTCGTTGGCAATTTGAGCTGTTTGCACGCCGTGGCATCGGTTTGATAATTTACAAACACGATCGTCAGCGCGTCATTTACATACCGTGCTTGTCTCTTTCGCATCTCCCGAATCTGGTGAAGGGTCCTTTGGAGCTTCGCGAAAGCATAAAATATGAGCAGGCACCTCAGACACCTGCCGCTGCGTCCGGTCAACGTTGTGTGTCCATGAGTTGAGAGCGATGAGCTTGCAGACCCAAGAAACTCCGGTGTCGTGGCTTCAACTGTTATCCCCTCCCCCCCCCCCAAAAAAAAAGAAAAGAAAAAATAATTAAGGGTGCGTTTTCTCGAGCTCTCAATATACGAGGCTGCTCTTCTATTTATATCTATTTTTCAAATAAAAGGAATAAAGTTCTCTAAAAACATTATTGATGTTGCCGCCAGCAGAAAGTGTAAAATTGCTTCCGTGACCCCAGTGCTATAACGGCTTACCTTCATCCCCAACCTCTGTAATCGCTCTAGGTATAAGGGGCGCTTTTCAATGAACATTGTTATTAATTTTGAAGAATTCTGAAGAAGAAGAAAAAGCAAAGAATTCGCAGTTCCGCCGGAAAGGCGAAGCACTGATTGCGATAGCTAATTATAGTGTAAATAGCTGTAAGAAGTAGGGATAGTAGTTTTAACGGCCATATATACTTGTAAACATTCGCTTACTAACTAAATTAACAATGACAGAATATGCAAGCGTGACTCAAGGAGGACGTAGAAAGAAACACACTCACGGAGACAGCTCTGTCTTTGTGTGGTCTGTTACTTTCTACGTCCTTGTTCAGTAGCGCTTACACATTATATCATGGACTCAAACCAACTAGCCCGTCAACGTGTTTGAACTAAATTAATCAGCAAGGTGTCACGGGCGCACATGAGCCCACATCGCTCCATGACAGTGAAAACTGTCCAACAGTCGCAAGAAATTAACATTCTCTGTCAAACGCAACAAATTTTATTAAAATAGGCCCAGTGGTTGTCCCAGAAGAAGCGTTTCTGCGTTTTACGCGTATCCGAATAGGCGGCATCGGAGCTGGGCCCGAGCTCAAGCTTTCTCCTAAAGCTCAACTCCGTCAGGATAAAAACTAAACTAAACTAAACTGCGAGGTTTAATAGCACGCACAAAAAAAAAAAACGCACTCCGGGTTATGACTCACAAGGGACGCCTAAGGATTAATTTTGGACGCATAGGTTTCTGCATCGTCCACCCAAAGCACGGTATACACGAGCGTTACTCTTTCTTCTTGGCATTCTGCCCCCCACAGGAATGCGACCGCCGCGTTCATGAGTCGAACTCGCGACCTCGTGCTCAGCCGAACAGCGCCCCACTAATCGATTTACCACCACGGCGGGTGTGCCACAATTTTAACTGGCACTATAAATAATTTAAAGCATATTCCGAACCTGCGTCTGCGCGGTAACATTCGTTCGACAATGTGGCGATGGCGGATGAAGCTTATTCCGCAGTGGCGACGCCTTCGTGGCTATTGTTTCCCCGCCCGACGGAATCGCACAGCGCGAGGCCGCGTGGTATACAGCGCCCTCCTATAACACCGTTCATTATACGCGGCACGGAGCATCGGCACGGAGCTACTGCGATACGCGCAAGCGGATCTCTCGCCGGCATAACGTAACCGTTGAGTGGGTGGCGTCGGCATGCGCGGTCGACTGCGACCTTTCGCGGAGTTGATAGAATTCTCGCTCGTGACCGCGCGAAGGGTGGGGGAAAACCCCTCGATACGTGAGCGTTCGCACCGCGTCCGCGAGTTAAGCGTGCATCAACAGCGCGCGGGGAGTTTTCGCCGTGGCGAAACTTCCTGACTTGGTTCGGGACGCCTCTCTCTCTCTCTCTCTCTCTCTCTCTCTCTTGCGTCACCGTCGCAGGGTCGCGGTCGTCGCTCGCTCGGTTAGTAAGCACGTCAACTCGCGCTCGTTGACGAGACTGGGCGCCGCCAAGTGTGTTTACTGAGCACGTGTCGCGCGTGCAGTGCGGGGGGGTCAGCGCGTCTTCGGTTGTTTTTCAGTGGGGTGTGCGAAAAGCAATTTCTGACACCGAGTCGAATGCGAATCGAATAGCGTCAGAAGCGAATCGAATCGAATACTTTTCGGATAATTAATTACCGGCAGCTTTCAGAAACAACGTAAGACCATTGATCGTCGCGTCCTTGGAATCATGATGTTAGCTATTTTTCAGTCATTACATTGCATGCTATGACGCGTTGTTTGTTAAAAGCACCAGTGAAGTGTTAGGAACTACTAAGCAGTTTGTTCGCGTGCACGTGACTGCTCGGAGACCGCGAATGACGGCTCCGGAGCCGGTAAATTAAGGCTAGCCTCCCTCAGCGACGTAGCCTGCTCCACTACGTAAGTTCCTTACGTTTTACGCCTACATAGTATGCCTGCGGGGATGAAATTTATCGTACTCTTGCTCAAATTTTACGTTCGATTACGCACATGTGACGTTTTGAAATATTCGAAAAATATCCGTATTTATGAATAGTCGCTTCTCCATTCGAAGACCGATAGGTTCGTTAGTCGAAAATTTCGAACATTCTCCCACCCCTTGTGTTTTCGGCTGACTGATGTAATGATGTGACACGTACGTATCTCAGTTTCTTTTTTTTTTTTTGACAAGGAAAGCTATTATAAAGATCAATGATATTTTGAGAAGGGTGTTCTCACACTGAAGCGCCCCTCTGGCCATGCATCTGACGTGAGTTTTCAGCTAAGTCTCGTAATTCGCTTGAGCTTTGCGGTGCGCTCGGCAAGAAATGCGTTCGCTCGTTGGTTGTTTGGTAGGTTCTTTCTTTCTTTCTTTCTTTCTTTCTTTCTTTCTTTCTTTCTTTCTTTCTTTCTTTCTTTCTTTCTTTCTTTCTTTCTTTCTTTCTTTCTTTCTTTCTTTCTTTCTTTCTTTCTTTCTTTCCTTCTTTCTTTTTTCCTTCGTTCCATCGGGCTATTCGCTTACATTGGCATTCATCGTCTATGGTTTCTGCACAATTTTCTTTTTATTGCTCCGGTGTCGAAAATTTTCATTTGCCCCAAAAATGAAAGCTCCAAAATATAATTCAGTACTCCTTTGAAGATCAAAGGGAATGACATAAGGAACAGTGTTTGCTAATGCTTGCCTGTAGCTATCGCACCTTTGCGATGCACCTTTGTTTCAAATATCTTAGAAGAACACAGTTGTCTCATCACGACCCTAGTTATTAGCACAAACAAGATTAGTACTCGAAGTATATCCATATACTTCGAGTATATCGAAGTATATCCTTTCTTTTTTTATTGAAGGACGGTGATATAACGCACATGGAGCAGCGATAGATCACGCTGTTCTTGCATTTTAAATTTCGTTGGTTCCTAAGTTGTAAGTGCAAGGACTATCTATCACAATACGGATACGGACTATGACAACAGGGGCAGTGCCGATATTGTTTCTGTTTATTTTCAAGGTTCTCGTGTATACCCGGTTTGCAGGGGTGTGAGTATGTTCGGAACTTTCAAATAATGAATCGAATATTTTCCTCTTAGATTCCGTCCGCCAATCGAATACTTGTTAGGTCTTCTAATTGAATAGTCCCTATACGAAAATCCGAATATTTTGCGAATATATTTTGAATACTTTACGTCGCCAACTGTACACGATCGAGCATGAAATTGAAGCAAAAGTGCTATTAATTTAATCCGTTACACAGACATCCGACACAGCGTCGCTCAGACAGCCAGACTTTTTCGGATGAAAAAGATAACTTGCAGTGAAATGTTGTATACACTAGGCATTCGGCAGCTTGCCTTGTTTGGTGGTATTTATAGACGGTATTAAGTACAATCTATTTTAATTCAATGAGACAGCACAGGTGATACACCTGATCCGTCTCATTAGATTAAGGGAGATTGTTTCAGTGCAACGTTTACTTTATGCAATAGTGACGGCATCTGCTCCGACCATTCGAACTTGAGAAAAATTACCTTTAGGACACTCTGCCGTCGTGGCAGACCACACGCATCTTTGGTTTGGTCAAGAAGGTATACACATATATTAATTGGCCCACAATGCTGCCTTCACAAACTTCATATTGGAAGGAACCACTTTATTTTTGGCCGAGCTCGTGCTATGGGGATGATTTATACAGATGAAGAAGGTGTACGATGGATGATGATATGTGGAAATGATGAAGTTGAAAGTCAGGCATGTGTTGCGCTCACAATATGATAATGCCTGACTGCGTAGGCCACGAAGATCCCAGAGTTTGCGAACAATCTGCTAAGTCTCCCTTAGTGGTTACAGCAAAGCAAGCTTCATAATGCTAAATATAATGTCAAAACTTTCTATTCTTGTGATTACCATGACGCAAAAGTTGTGCGATATTGATGGTGAGAAGGCTTGAACGTAATTCGCAAGCAATTCGAAACGTATTCGATATTCAATTCGACTCGCTTCTGGTACTATTCGATTCGCGTTGATTCGGTATCAGAAATCTGCGAGCCACACACTCCGAGCTGTCTGCGTATAGAATCCCCCATTTATACTGACAGCCCTGGGACACTTTCGATCAGCTCTCTGATGACATCCTGCCAAGCTGCTTTCTTTAAAGTATGCATTTGTACGCTGTTTCGGCAAGTTTCGGCCTATGTTTTCTTTTTCTTTTCTTCACGGACGTGTAGGAATTTGTTTCACTGGTTTGCACGGTGATACGAAACAAAGCTATAGCTCACGGAATGTTGCCCAGCCTAAGGGTACGACGCGGCCTTGACTCAACCAAAACATACAGTGCCCCGGGCCCCCGAACACGTGACGAGCGTGTGACAGGAGTGGGAAAAAAACCCGGACGCTTTTCTGATAATAAGCAAGCAGCGACGAAGCGGACCCGAGGTCTGTCGAAACGCTTCCTGCCTTTCTCGGCCAACGCTTACGCCACTGTGAAGTCATTGCATGAGGTCTTTTGTCGGTGTTCGGCAACGCCTCGTTGGTGCTTACGACAACACTTCCCCTGCATCTTGAGCAAGAAAAAAAAACACACACAAGATATATCGGAGGACTCATTTTAGCTACGCGTGGCATGAGAGAGTTAGGGGCTTGTTAGCAGCGCCCTAAATAATTTGCGATACTTGCTTCTGCGAAGCGGTCGTTGTTTCTGTTTCGTTGGAGTGATGACGTCATGATACGCTGGCTTGCTCCGTTCCTGCTGCTGGCCCGCGCGAGCAGAGCAAGAAGAGAAACGCGCAACACAGTTTTTTTATTTGTGCGAGTGATCAACGTAACTGTACCTATATCTTTACGGCTAAACAATAACGTGAGAAAATTTGGGTGTGTCCCGACGTCGTGATAATGTCGATGGCCCTAATCCCGGCATTTCGACACCAAGTTCAGTATATGGAATTAAAATATAAGTGCTTTACGACTTTCGTACTTGATAGGCATCATCCTTTTACGTGCCAGCAATGAACATATGTGTGAGTAGTCCTTTATGTACGTTCTCTCCACTTTGGACTCCCCTAGACAAGAGGAGTGGGAAGGTGAATTGAAAGAGGAAGGGAGAGTAGACAATGGGAGTTCACCTTAATAACGTGCACTAAGCGAGGCGCACCATGCTTTTCTTGGGGTCCTCGAAGTACGTTGCCTTCATGTACCGCATAATGGGCCGTGTGCCTTTCTGTGCGGTGATGTTAGGCTTCCTGGACTTCACCTTCCGTAACCGGTAAAGGTCTGCTCGAGGCACAGTGGAGAGTCTGGCATTTTGTGTCGAAGCGAGAGCAGTGGCGGAGCAGATGACCGATAGTCTCATCCCATTTGCATTGAGCATAACTTTCGAAATCAATTGGCAGGGCGCTGCAGAGGGAAATGGGCGGGGATGGTGCGGCCAACCCTGTAATCACACCAAAAGGAACTCCCCTTCCCCGAGTTGCATCTCTCCTGAAGCCTTGAATACTGCGCTTGTCCCTAATATGACTGCGAAATGCAGCCGTTGGCCTCTTCTTTAGTGCCAATTGGCAACAGGCCGTTGAGCGAAGAGGTGCTACCACAGGGCCTTCAACCGAGCATCATATCAACGATGCGAGTCATGAATTCTCCATTAATATTTTTTATTAACACAGAATTAGATGGAATGCTACGAATTGGACTCGTAGGACATAAACGTATGTATATTCACTTCCGACTATTTATCCTCATGCTGATACCCCTCTCCTTCTTCTCTTCCCCTTCAATGGGAGTGGAGCAGTAGGCTAGAGGACTGTCACCTCAGGCCGACCTCTCTGCTTTTCCTCAAATCAGCTTCCCTACTCTCTGTGCGGTTTCTTGAGTAACTGAATAAATAACTGAATTATTATTATTATTATTATGCGAAGCATATTACGAGAGCTCAACCCAGCTCCTCAGGCGCGGCGGTGTCGCCATGAAACCACGTGACACCGTGACGTCACGACAGAGGAGAAGTGGCTTTGGCTCAACTCTTGCAAGACGGGCTGGGTGGGAATCGAACCAGGGTCTCCGGAGTGTGAGACGGAGACGCTACCACTGAGCCACGAGTACGATGCTTCAAAGCGGTACAAAAGCGCCTCTAGTGAATGCGGTGTTGCCTTAGAAACGAGCTGTTTCTAAGGCGTGCGTCTCTTGCTCAGGCGCACATTTCGTTGCCGCGCCGAACGCTGCTTTGCTCGACGCTCACCGCGTCCAATGCGGGGCGCGTAGTCACTGCCCTGTAGCCCATTGTCTTACACCCCTTGGCGGGTCGACGGGAACGCTGTCGCGTTCCACTCTTGAAGGCGAAGCAGTAAAGCATGAGTTGTTTCTTCGTCTAGCCGAACCAAATATAGCGAAGCAACAGCAGTTCACCAGGCTAAACAGTGGTTCAACAACTAAAATAAAGGCTAGTATGCTTCGCATCCTGGGCTTAACCTTACCTAAGCCACAGCCATTTTTTATTATTATTATTATTATTATTATTATTATTATTATTATTATTATTATTATTATTATTATTGAATGTACGTTTTGGAGATTTGGAAGCGCAGGCATCTTAGTCGATGACGACTACTCCACTTCTTTTAGTTTCCAGCTGTCGTGCCAAAAACAGTAAAATAATGAAGATAAATAATAAAAATGTTCAATCTAATCATGTTTCTGCTTTGGTGTTCCTATACGCGGGCAACCCGTTAACCCCATGATGAAACCCGAGTGCCGGGAGGGCGGACGCTGGTATACCATGGGAGTAACTCGCAGCACAGAACAGACGGTAGAGCAGACGATCACCATCGCCATCATAGTAACCATTAATTATCATTATCATCTTACCATTACGTGCACTGCAGGACGAAGGCCTCTACCAGCAATCTCCAATCACCCTAATTGTCTCGCGCTAGCTTGTTCCACGTAATGCGCGCGCAAAGTTCCTAACTTCTTCGCGCCACATAATTCTCGGCCGTCCTCGACTGCGCTTCCCTTCCCTTGGCACCCATTCTCTAACCCTGACAGACAACTGACAGACAACTGGTCAGCTGCCCTACGCGTTGCATATGGCCTGTAGGCTTCATTATTTTCTCTCGATGTCAATGGGAATATCGGCTACACCCGCTTGCTCTCTAATACACACCGCTATCTTCCTTTCTCTTAACGTCACGCCTAACATTCTTTTGTTCCATCGCTCGCAGACGCTACTGAACCTCAAATTACAGGCCTATAGTATTTTCGTAGAGCCATTTGGGTCCAAAGTCTCGGTTCATGCACACGTGGTGCGAAAAGGCGCTTTATGGCCACCGCGAGTCGCTGCGATTGTGACATTTCCTGCATGGCCGAGGAAGTGTGTCCTCCCGCGAGAAACGGGGTTGCGGCGAATCGTTGCAGCATGGACACTCGATGCGTGGTGAAGTTGCGTACTCAAGAAAAAAAAGAAGAAGAAGAAATGCAAACTTGGCAACCGAAGTGGAAAGCGTTGACAATTTTGAAACGGGCATTATGTTTTCCGGGAAAGTTGCCAGCTGGCAGAGAGATCTTCGGAAGCGACGTCGCGCATAGAAAATTAATCACTGACCGCTGGTGGCAAGGATAAAGTCGACATTCTTATTTTTTTATGTGCGCCAGGAGATTAGGGCTACGAACAAGTCCTACTAAAAGGTCATTATGCAAGGTAACCACGGCGTGTGCCGGGCGTATGCATTTCTTTTTTTTTTGTAAGGTGCTTGCCTTGCTCACGTGAACCGAGAACTGCGAGGAGACGGATACACCTTGCCCGCTGTCGTCGTTCTTCGAAAACGCTTGGAGGTATCGATGGACTTAAGAGATCGTCCTATGCACATTTCTCACGCAGTCCTTAATCGATAAGCCAGGGCAGGGTATAGGCGCAGACAATTGGGAAATACCTCAGTCCTGGAGCACTCTTAATTATAGCTCGATTAATGTTGAATTCCAATGGCGGAGTCGGAGCAGCCGACGGACTCCGCGAGCGAGCACTCGACTCTGGCGCAGAGCAACTCCTCCAGATCCGCGAGTGGAACACAACCTGCGCCGCCGGATCAAGGCGGAAGCGGAAGTTCTATCACAGAGTTCCCCAGGATACCTTGCGTGTTGTCATTTCCTTCCGCTGTTTGCTCCCAGCACCGCCGCACCGGTCACTTGTCTTTTCACCGCCGTTCACCTGTTGTTTTTTAAATGTGCGGAATGGATATCTCGCCAAGAGTGCAGCAGCTTTTGCTTCCTCGCGAGTCGTGACCGGTGGCGCCTCCCAGCAGACAAACGTGGTAAAGGAAATACGCCACGAAGAGTTCTGGTCCACTCCACCGATTTTGGCGGAGCATCTTTTTCTGCTCCACGGAGTGACTCCCGCTCTGAATCCCATCCGACTCTCTCATTGGAACACCTTACTCCCGCCCTCACTCTGCCATTGGAACAAGCTTGCTCCGAAACGAGCAGAAAAACTTGCTCCGGCTCCGCCATTGGAATTCAGCATAAATTATCACTGCGTGGTGTACACACGTAGGGTGTGGTCTGAGGGCGGACTAATGGGTCATCACCGCAACGTCCCCTCTTCACGCTCACTCGTTCGTTCGTTCGTTCGTTCGTTCGTTCGTTCACTCACTCACTCACTCACTCACTCACTCACTCACTCACTCACTCACTCACTCACTCACTCACTCACTCACTCACTCACTCACTCACTCACTCACTCACTCACTCACTCACTCACTCACTCACTCACTGACTCACTCACTCACTCGGTGAACTTGAGAAAATAAGCCAGTGAAATAGGGAGGCTTTGTGCAAATAACCATCGCAACAATTTTAAGCCAGGTGCTTGAAGGAGGATGATGATCAACCGGCTTTAGCGCCGTATATACACCACCAACTCTGGTCTATAAGAAAGGTTGTACTGGACAATCCTGAAATTATCCTGGCGCCTTTCATTACTAGTCAGTACTTTTACCCGAGTCGATAGCGTGACCACATCCGCTTCGGCAAAATATCGGATACGGCGCTATGAAATTGCGATCAGAAGAAAAAAAAGATCACCGACGGTTACGATATTCCGTAATGCGAGATTCGCATTACGCGCGCTACTCCGGCGCCATATCGCAGCCATCGTCGCCGCACAGCCCGTCTTGCGCGGCACTACGCTTTCGTTCCGCGAACGACGAGAGCGGCCCTTCGTCGCAGGGACCAACGTCAGCGGCGACAACACCCAAGGGAGCGTCACATCGAGCCTTACTCGTAGCCGCTCGTCCTCGCTCCTCACAGGAGCAGTGATTCCCGCCACACACGCTAGTACCGCGAACTGACCTCAGCAGCAGACGCTGTGGACGAGCGTAGCCCTTCCCACCTCACAACAACCTGCCTGCCTCCCCCTTTCCCGCAGCGCATATGGAATCGCCTACGCGGCTGCGGATGCCGCGCCCGCCGGCAACTCAGCGCACGCGCAGACCGTCTCCCCTCCGCTCCACCGCCGCTTTCCGCCTCATGGTTACGCTGCAAACTCCTCCTGCTCTTTCCTCCTCCTCTCTCCACTACGGCCTTTCTTTCATCTACCGCTGCGCCCAGCGTTCGCTTTCATTCTTCGGGGCACTCTTTCGCTCGGTTAGGCCTACGCCGCTGACGCTTGCACGCAGGAGGAGAGGAAGAGAAAAGTAGAAGACAGGGAGGTTAACCAGAATAACGTCCGGTTGGCTACCCTACACCGGGGAAATGGGAAAGGGGAACAAAGATCACAGGGAGAGAAAGGAGGGAAGGAAAGAAGGAAATTGCGGCGAGTGCGCCGGCGCGTGTGATCTTACAGAAATTACATTAAAGTCACAGATGGTCGCACAAACCCGTCGTCCTTAAGAAACACAAAAGCGCCGTCAACGCTTTATGGGCCGACGGGCGATGGGGGCGGTGTTTCAGCAGCACTTGCACAGAAAGTGGCCGATTGTCCAGTTTTTGGAAAGCTTTGATAAGTTCTTGTCTCTCTGGGGCATATCTTGCACGCAGGAACGGGCTATAAAGAGCTGGGCTCTAAATATTTAACAGAAATTCTCAGAATTGTCTACTAATGCGTAAGCATTTCTCGCTCGGCAGTTACTTCGCTTTCTCTCATTTAGGTTGTTACGTATGCTTGTCTACCCATCCCTTTTTCCGGGGCCAAAGAATGCTTACGCATGAGTAGAAATCCTCACAATTTCTAAAGCATAGTTCTTTTTGTGGCTTACGGGCTAAGCAAGTATTCTTCTGAGACCACATTATAACATTCCAACCACACTTTTAATCCATACATTACCGGGGATTATAATATTTTGCTGCGCTCGGTACAATGATTTATTCTGAATGAGACAACCTGCATTTCTTCTCTGGATGCTGCATAGCTGCTTCATTTTACATTATTTTTATCATTCGAAATTATTTTTTATTGCATCAAATGACTAAGTCGAGGCGGCTGCGACGTGACCAGTTTTTCTTCATTATTTTTTTTTTATCGAGCATCGCCCTATACGTCGTTTCCGATCCGCTTCTCAGCACCTCCTTTCCTCTTCTAGCTACTGATTATCTCCTTGTTCATGTCGCTGTTCTCGTTGTTCCTTCTGGTGACCATGATTTTTGCGAGTATTATTTCAGGATTTTTATTGTATCAAATGACTATGTCGAGGTGACGGGGACGTGACCAGCTTTTTAAAATTGATTCCAAAGCTACCAATCAGCTACAATTACGCTGTTATAACGATTCTGTATTGACCCTCAAGAGAGGGTTAATAGGATTTCTCAATAAATAAATCAAAATAAATCAATGAATAAATAAACGCCTTAACTTCACCAATTACGCACTTATTTTCCAGTTGCAAGGCGCTACGGGATAGACACGGTTTCTTCGCTGTACTCGGCAAGGTATGGTTACGCATTGGCGTGACCAGTACATTCTTTATCAATTCTAAAGCTACCAATCAGCTACAGCTACAGTATTAGAACGATTAAACGTCTTAACTTGACGAATTACGCACTTATTTGCCAGTTACAAGGCGTGACGGGACAGAAACGGTTTCTTCGGTGCACTCGCCAAAGTATGCTTCCGCCTTGGCGTGACCAGTTTTTTTTATGAATCCTAAAGCTACCAATCGTCTGCAGTTAGAGTACTATTGCGAATAAATGTCTTAACTTGGTGAATTACGCATTTATTTCCCAGTTACAAGGCCTGACGGGACGCACACGGTTTCTTCGGTGCACTCGGCAAAGTATGCTTACGCTTTAGCGTGGCCAGTTTATTTTTATCAATTACAAAGCTCATCTACAGCTACAGCTACAGTATTATAACAATTAAACGACTTGGCGAATTACGCATTTATTTGCCAGTTACAAGGCGTGACGGGACGCACACGGTTTCTTCGGTGTACTCGCCAAAGTATGCTTACGCTTTAGCGTGGCCAGTTTATTTTTATCAATTACAAAGCTCATCTACAGCTACAGCTACAGTATTATAACAATTAAACGACTTGGCGAATTACGCATTTATTTGCCAGTTACAAGGCGTGACGGGACGCACACGGTTTCTTCGGTGTACTCGCCAAAGTATGCTTACGCTTTAGCGTGGCCAGCTTATTTTTATCAATTATAAAGCTTATCTACTGCTACAGCTACAGTGTTATAGCAATTAACCGTCTTTACTTGGCGAATTACGCACTTATTTCCTAGCTAAAAGGCGCGACGGGACAGACACGGTTTCTCCGGTGGGTATACTCGCCAAAGAATAATGCCTGCGCGTTCAAAACGGATCAACGAAAGGAGAGAGAAAATGTCGGGCGCGTCCGCGAACGCGGGCCGACCTTGCGTCGCCGGCAAGCTCGCGTCGGCGGCGGATGAGTAGCTGCCGCCCGGGCGCGATGATGTCACAGGCCGCGAGCAAAAACAAAACGATGCGAAGCGCGAGCAGGTAGGCGGAGCATCCGCCTCCTAAACAGAAATAGCGCGCGCGGCCTCCACGGTCGAGCTCGGCGGTGTGCGACCACACCATGCAAAGAAATAATAATATTTGGGGTTTTACGTGCCAAAACCACTTTCTGATTATGAGGCACGCCGTAGTGGAGGACTCCGGAAATTTTGACCACCTGGGGTTCCTTAACGTGCACCTTAATCTAAGCACACGGGTGTTTTCGCATTTCGCCCCCATCGAAATGCAGCCGCCGTGGCCGGGATTCGATCCCGCGACCTCGTGCTCAGCAGCCCAACACCATAGCCACTGAGCAACCACGGCGGGTCATGCAAAGAAAGCTTCGCTTTGATATTAAGTACACACAGAGAGAGAGAGAGAGAGAGAGAGAGAGCAAATGATAAATGAAAGGTAGGGAGGTTAACCAGGACTGAGCCCGGTTGGCTACCCTACACTGGGGAAAGGGAAACGGGGACGGAAAGATTAGAGAAAGAAGAGAAAGCCCACTGGGGATATCGTTCAGTCACTCAGTCCGGATTACAGACGCTGACTCAATCCTGTATCTTTCAAATATCGCAGCAGCGCTTTTGTGGCCTTTTGTAGCTGCGATATGCGAGGCCATGGTCCCAAGATCTTGTCCAAGGTGAACAAGCTTTTGTTCGTTCACACAGATGCCAACACGTGTGCATTAGGTACAAATACACACGTGTTGGAATCTGAGTGAACGAACATAAGCTTTGGTGACAGGGGTTGAGTGAATGCAACGAAACCGAATACGATGCGTGTATACAATTGACCTTGTATTGTCGTCCTATGCAACGTGTAAACCGCCGTGCTTGTTCAGTGGCTATGGTGTTGGGCTGCTGAGCACGAGGTCGCGGGATCGAATCCCGGCCATGGCGGCCGCATTTCGGTGGAGACCCGTGTACTTAGATTTAGGTGCACGTTGAAGAACCCCAGGTAATCCTCCACTACGGCGTATATATAAATAAATAAATAAATAAATAAATAAATAAATAAATAAATAAATATATATATATATATATATATATACTTATTATGCACGTCGCAGGTTACGGTTTTAAATGTAACGTAATGTTTCTGTTTGTCCACAAGCACCGCTCACTATATAGCTACGCCAAAATGCAAACGCGAGTTCAGGCGGAGGCGCACCTGTTGGGCGTCGACGCAGCGATGACAAAGCCAGGACGAACGCGATAGGCGTGGTGCTTGTTGAAGGAACATCGTCAGATGTATGTGCGCAGAGAGCTACGACACATATTTAAACATACTTTAAGGCTTCCGCACTCCGTGCGTCCCCGTGGATCATTGCAGTTCTACATGCTGTCGAAGAACGGAGGGGGGACACGCACAAATATAAGAAGCTTGAGGAAATCAAAGAAGCCACTGAATGTCATGCGCTATCCCGCTAAGAAGTGTGCGTACTTTAGAGATATACACACATGAGCCGAAGTATTTTATTCACAGGTTCTGTGTCGCGACATAATATTTGAGTGAAGCAGAAGAACAGAAGTGTGCTAACCGGCACACTTCGTCGGTTAAAATTCCCTGCATCCCAGCAAGCTACACGCTTTTTTTTTCTTTATTGCCTGTTTGCAGCACAAACCAAGCACACATTCAAATGCTAAAACATGTCAACCACACTTTGGCTAACATTATATATTAAAATCGCTTCAGCTTGATCAGTTCATCAAGAATAGCCACCCCCTCGGGAGGCTCACTCTGGGCACGATATATTTCCCGAATATACGCGACACTTTCGATGAAGTTTATTCTCGCCGGACGGGTATCGACATCCGAGTGTCGCACTGCCATTCTCGTTTTCCACAGACTGTGGAGACACGCGAAAGGCCGGCAGCTTAGGCGAAGAATTCGCTTTAAAGAAACGAGTTCCTTGTATGCCCACTCGAGTTTCTCGAGACTGTACACACGCGACCGAGCGCGTCGCTCGATTGCGGCCAGCGCCAAGGTATGTAGGCGCACTGGAAGGGGAGTGCAGGCGTGCGGGTGGTTCTGCAGCGCGCTCGGCGTGTGTTGACCTTAGCGCGGAAAGCACGCATGCACGCGCAAGTGCGTGCTGGTGGTGACGTACGTCGCTGCCGCCGACGGCGCCTATACCGCTGCCCTCCCCGCTACTTTGTGCGACGAGGAAGCGTTGTGAGGGGAAGGGCGAAAGCCGTCGCCGGTGCATGTAGCCGTCGGCGGCGTGATTCACGCGATTCGCGCGCGTTCACGTGTTCTCACTGGCACTGCGGTGGGCCGCGGGGCTACAGCGGCGGTCGCCGGTGTCGTATTCGCAAAACACTTCCCATCCAGAGAGAGAGAGAGGTTTAATGATACGAAATGCAGAGAGGTCGGCCTGAGGTATACTCCTCTAGCCAGCTACTCGGCGTTGAGGGAAGGGGAAGAGGGAAAGAAAGAGGGAAGAAAGAGCCGCATGATGGGTGACGATGACGATAGAAGCAAGATGTAGAACATATGGCAAGCAATTTGGCATGCTCAAAGCCTACAATCCAGGCCCGTAATTCTCAAAAAGATCAGTAACGCCTGGATGGCCTTTAAACTGGACGGAGCGTCTGGCCAAGGGCCTAAAATAACGTCCTCCGACAACAGCGCTCTGCTCCGAAGCTACGCGCTCCTGTTGGCTACGCAAAGACGCGTGTTGAAGCGCTATTCTCTCTGCATTTGCAAGTGGTCGCTAAACAGAAACGACGTTCTTCGCAAGCGCCAATGAAAGCCCTTTCGCTTAGACCGGCCGATTCCCGCAGCACCTGGGATTCGCAGACTTTAGAGCGCAGCTCTTTTAGGCGTCCGTTCCTGCGTTCAGCGTCGGCGTCCCGGCGTCTTCGGCGTAACCGAGCGAACGACGGCGAGAGCGAAAGACGGCGAGAGCGAAGAGAGCGCGAGGAGGAAAGCGGAGGAGGAGAGGATGGCGAAAGGGCGAGGAGGAAAGACGAGTGCCGCACGAGGCGTGCTCAACGGCGGCGACCAGGCATGAGGCGAGCGCGTGGAAACAAAGCGCTGGCGTGGGCATCGGACACACTGCGCACGCGCTGCTTCGCCTGCGCCGCCGCCGCTAGAGAATGCGCTTCGCGCGAGCCACGCGTTCCCGTGTTTTACGCTTTCTTCCTGAACAATGAGCGACGAAACCGGTGGAAGCGCTTCGTCTGCCGCTGCTGCTAAACGAGCTGCCCGAGCTAAAGCCCCTTAAACTTCCTAAAGTAGTGCCACGCTTTGAAGAATGCCACCTCCTCCTCGCGCCCTCTGGCCGAAGCCGGCGCCGCGTCGCTATTGGTCTAAAAGCATCACGTGGGCCCTCACGCCATGCATCAGCGCCATTTTTGCTCGAGAAGCGTCTACGGAGTGGCAAGGGGCGCATGTTGGCACCGTGGCTACGCTCGAGCAATGTAGGCGGCGCCACGGTCGAGGAGGGAGCGTGAAAGAGAGGAGAAACGAGCAGGAGTGAAGGCGGAGGAGGAGAGTGTCGCTACTTTACGAAGTTTAAGGGGCTTTAGCCCGAGCAGAGGCGAAGCGCCGCCGCCGAGAGGACCCTGTAGTTCAGAATGAAATTTTTTGCAACAATATATCGCGAATTCAAAACACCTAAACAGCTGCGCTCAAAATTCGCATCAGGGAGTATCGTAATCATAGGTTAAATATCTTGCGCAATTTCTTTTTTAATTAAAATTTAGTTCGTTGAATGGCAGCTAGTGCCGAGATTGCTACATATTTAACAAATTCCAACATTCGACCATACAATATCAGTACAATACAAACAGATGCCATGTACTTTCATCAAGTTTTTGCATTCAGTAAGTGAAGCTCCCCTTATAGACAAGAACGGCACCGAGAGCGGCGCTGCTGCGCCGGCGTTGAGAGCGCCGCATGCGGAGCAAAATTCTATTAGCGGTGGTACCCCTCTCCCATCTCTCGTTCGCGCCGCCTTGATTGCCTCCTGCACTGCGCGTGTTTGGGCACGTTTCGCGCCGCGCGCGGTGTGTGCGCGTGGACATTTCCTTCGAAGGGCGGTGTACAGTCTCTCTCACATTTAGGGGAAAACTCGAAGCGCAGCAGCTCGCGCAGATGCTCGAGGGGCGGGATCTTGAACGGCGTCGTCTGCTACGGCGGCGCACGCTGGCCGCATTGTCGAGAAACGTTCTACTGTCAGGTGCAGGGCGCTGATCACATCGTTACTGCGTGAAAGGAGCCGGTATTCTTTGCTAAGCGTTGCGCGACGCCCACTGATACGCCTCGAATGTAAGTTCATCGCTGCATGGCAGTCATAGACGACGTACTGATTCCATACATTCTTGACGGCCCGTTTCTGGAAGGCGACTATATATTCTAACGCGATAGGACGCCGATCCACACTGCTCGTGCTGTGCAAGAACTGCTAGAAGAGCGCGCAGTCACTCTCTTGGAGCGGCCGCCTCAATCCCCGGGCGCCAACATCATTTAAAATGTCTGGGGCTCGTTGAAAGTATCGCTGGCGCAACATCCCCTCTATCAGTCGCCCGAGGATAGGCTTCGATCCACCATCGTCAGTGACTGAGACGTGCAGCGAATGAACACATCCCTGATCAAGTCATTCTACACTTCACTGCC
The DNA here is from genome assembly GCF_038994185.2 of Dermacentor albipictus. Taxonomy (NCBI): domain Eukaryota; kingdom Metazoa; phylum Arthropoda; class Arachnida; order Ixodida; family Ixodidae; genus Dermacentor; species Dermacentor albipictus. Next base: position 56,781,394 of record NC_091827.1, on the reverse strand, counting down.
TTCCAGGATGAGCGCTGTCATCGCTGCCGCTGGGGACATGACGAGATACTAACTGAAGTTCCGAGCGTGACGTGTCCAATTCCCCACCGGCGGGCAGGGTCTGTCTGGTGTAGCGAATGATTATTGAGAAAAATCACTTCCAGCTCATTGTCTGAACCTAAAACGTTCATTTAATCGTGTCCGTTTGTTTCACCGTGTTCGACTCCCATTGTTGAGTGCTTTGTTTTCCTTTCGAGTCAAACAAAGACTGAGCACGTTGCGCGCACATCTTGGTGCATTTTGTCGCTGCTCATTACGGTAGCACACACAGTGAAGAAATATACGTGCACACGCTCAGTACTCCGGCCCTTCGAAAGAACAAATGAACCATGTTGTCAAAAGAAGTTTGTGGAACTCCATTAGCGCCAATGAAGGATCAGAGTGTGGCGACGCACAACGTTTAGTAAAGAATATCAGCTCAGTTCCCGCAGTACCGATGAAATCGGTGCACTGCCCCTGACAGTACCACGCTTCCCGAAAATGCGGCCAGCGCGCGCCGCCGTAGCAGACGACGCAGATCACGACACCGCCCCTCAAGCGTGTGCGCCTGCTCGAGCTGCTGCCGCCGCACGACTCCATTGCTTGCCGCATCGCGATGCAATACGTTCCGAGTTTTCCCCTTAGTGTGAAACAAACTGCACACGCTATATTTGCCTTTAAGAAGATCGGTACGCTTGACGATTATTTTTATGGCTGCAATGCGGCGAAAGGGCAGCGTCTGCTTAACCATGTAAGGGACGCTGAGCAGGTAATTGGAAACGACATCGTATGTGCCGCCGGAAAAATCGTCAGCACATACGATGCGGCACATACATACGGCACCTACGAGCTAAAGTCATTTTTGCAGTTTCTCACATTATGTTTGCTACAAATCCGTGTTGTCTCTGATGGCGACAACGGACTTCTATCGACACTGTGCGGAAATAAACAAGATATATCGCTGCATAGCACAAGTACGACATGCGCACACAACTTTAACTAGTACGTCCCCTACAATATGGAATAGAGGCAGCAATGTAGACAGCTTGGTCATTTTTTAACAGTACTCAAGAGACGGAAGTTGAAAGTATTATTAATCATTCCTGCTTCAGCAATGCCGGCGCGACCAAGACGCGGGTATGTATCGTCCAGTAACCCGATCCATCGGTGCGATGGTGAAGCGGGAATGAACTCCGGTCATGCTCAATGCATCATGCACATATTCAATTTCTCGGCACGCGTGAACTTCGGCCACTGCTAGCGCATACAACAGACGTGGTTTCCATTCTTAGACAGCGCACACACAAACGAAACACGAGAAAGAAGACAGGACAAGCACTCGTTGAACTTAAAAGTTTTTGTATGAATAAAAGGATTATGTACCGAGTAATTATTAATTTCACGTGGGTTAGATATAGAAACCGTCATACACTCAGGAGTGATCAATAAACGATCTCGCTTCGTTTGCCAGATGTTTACTTTGCTCGGCGCACCGCAGTAATCCATGTCTGTCGTCTGCTTCTTTCGTACCATTTTCTTGTGAATCGGTATAATTTCACTGGTGGCATCAACCTTTTCATGTTTACATTGCTGTCGTGACAGTTAACAACACAATAATAATTTCCGGTCATCCGAAGAGGCGCCGTCGCAAACAAGAGACGTTTCGCGCGCAGCGCGAACTGAACGCGGGCGCGACCGCGAAGGGAAGCGGCGACGGAAACCTACACCTTCTCGCGTGCAGCGAGCGCGAGAAAGCCTTCTCGCGTGCAGCGCGCGCTCAGCCTGGCCTCCTCTGGCTCAGCGCGAGCGAAGGGAACCGGCGGAAGCAAACCCCCGGGGGATTGGAAACCGTGCCGCCAGGGGAGAAACGAGCGCTGGCGTCTCGGGCGAAACTTGGCGTGCGCTCGTCTATAGCCACGTGCTATGGGACCTGCTCCTTGTACATGCTCACACATCCATGTATGGTAATAAAAAAAACGGAAAGTTATTTTTAAAAAAAATGCTCAGCACGTTCTCATCATATACGCTCAACTCATTTTCTGAGGAGATATTATTTTGCGCCTTATAAAAAGCTTGCTTTCTATAATGCCCTTGAGAAACATCAATTGAAGCCAAGGATGTCATCCAATAAATTGCAGCTTAATTTTGTAATGTTATTCATCTTACAGCCGCATATCACGCTCATTGCCGTAGATTTGCCCGGAACAGAAGTATCTTACTCTACGACTGCGTCATGTAACAAGGAGAGATTAGGACGAATATATACTGCAGGTGAATTATGGTCAGGGTTGGATCAATTGGTACGCTAAGTGATCGAAGAGTTGGTCAACCCTTGCATGGATGCCACAGAATGTTGCCAGACGAAATGCCATTAGTCGTCACTCAGATTACAGCTTATAATTTTTTTTTTCAGCTTGTGAAAGTGTCAGGTATATGCCGGGTCTGTTTTTTTTTTAATGTGCGCGTGCTGACGTGCTGTGTGCCTTTGTGCTGCTACGAAAGGTTATTCGGCCTCCTTTTGTGTTCGGCGGCAATGACCTTCTGCGGAAATCGCTCGCTTATGGCTAAACTCGCTTAACCGAAGCGAATAGGCGGCAAGCGTTAGGGTTGGTGTCCGTTGGCGCAAACGGCCGGCACGCGTACAGAGAACGAAAACACGGACAGCGGAGGCGGAGGGAAATGCAATGAGAGAGGGAAGCTAGCTGGGACGTGCCCTTGGTCAATGTTGTGATCGATCGTCGCAAGCACAGCCAGAGGTCCAGAACCACAGCGTCCCCCCCCCCTTTTTTTTTTAATTGACATGAAAGAGAGAGAGAGAGAGAATGAAGAGGAAAGGCAGGGAGGTTAACCAGATATGAGTCTCCGGTTTGCTACCCTACACTGGGGATGGGGGATAGGGGTTAGAAAGATGACAGAGAGGAAGAGGCAAAAAAACGAAAAAAAAGGAACGCGCACACATGGAGACACACACACAAAAGGCGTTCCACTTAAAGTCGTTCACACAGGCCGGTAGACCGCAAGAAGCGCAAAAGCGCTTGCACGGCCTTCTTCTGTGACGGTAGGTCCTTTCTATGTTGCAGAATTCTTTTTTCGGACAGCGGTTGGTCGTCCAGTTGGTCAAGTTCGTGGCTAAGGCATGCCCTCTGTGGACTGTACTGCGGGCAGGTGCACAAAATATGGCCAATTGATTCTTCATGGCCGCAGTGGTCACAGGTTGGAGTGTCGCTCATCCCTATGCGGAAGGCATAGGCTTTAGTAAAGGCAACGCCCAACCGAAGTCGATATAGAAGCGTGGCGTCTCTACGGCGAAGCTGCGATGGCGCTCGAAGACTTAATGTTGGATCAAGTGAGTACAGTCGCGGATTTCTTAAATGTGGCTCATTCCATTGCGACGCGGTGTACTGCCGAGCAAGTAGGCGGAGCTTCCGTGCCGCGTCAGTTCTAGAAAGAGGAATTGGGACGTGGCGCTCCTCAGTATGGGCTGAGCGGGCAGCGTGATCCGCCCGTTCATTGCCGATAATCCCGCAGTGACTTGGAAGCCACTGAAAGGTTATTTCGTGGCCTGCATCACTTATATGGTGTAATGTCTCTGTAATATGGAAAATTAGTTGTTCGTGCGGTCCGCGTCGTAAAGGTGACAGTAGAGACTGCAGTGCCGCCTTCGAATCGCAGAATATTGTCCATTTGTGTGGCGGTTCATCACCAATGTGATGAAGAGCAGTAAAGAGCGCTGCGAGCTCTGCTGCCGTCGATGTTGTCGCGTGGGTCGTCTTAAATTTGATTGTTGTAGCTCTTGCTGGTATGACGATTGCCGCCGCGGAGCTGCTTGGAAGGACAGATCCATCAGTGTAAATATGCGTAGAGTCACGGTAGTTCTCGTACAAATATAGTAGCGTGAGCTGTCTAAGGGCTGGTGATGACAGATCAGCTTTTTTCGAGATACCAGGTATTGCGAGGTTGATTTTTGGCTGAGCGAGGCACCATGGAGGGATCGAAGGTCTCGCAGCCGGAGTGAAACAAGCTGGCAATGATTCATCATATGCAGTTATCGTTTGGCTGAAAGATGTGTGTGGCCTGTCCGCTGGTAGAGAGGCTAAATGGTGACGATGAGTCCTGGCTAGATGCCTTATATGGGTCCTGAGTACTTCAATTTCAATGTGGGTCTTGACAAGGTGGTCTCTAGCGATTGCTATCGTAGCCACTGTTGAAGCACTCTGAGGCAGGCCTAGACAGATCCGGAGCACTTGACCTTGAAGACTTTGTATTGTGCGTAGATTCGTTTTGCCTGTGTTGTTTATTGCTGGCAAGCTGTAGCGCAGAAATCCCAGAAAAAGCACCCTGTACAGTTGTAACATGGCACTAGGCGACATTCCCCAGGTCTTGCCAGCGAAAAACCTGAACAGGTGGCAGATGCCTGTCAACCGTTTTTTCACGTAAGATATGTGCGGGCTCCATGACAAGTCCCTGTCGATTATGACACCTAGAAACTTGTACGATCGGACCCGTCGTATTATTTGGCCATTTATCGTTACACTGTAGTTTGCCATGGGTTTGCGCGTAAATGGCACTAGTGCGCATTTCTCGGAGGAAATTTCCAGGCCTCGATTACGGAGGTAGATAGCAGTTTGTGACATGAAAATAAACAGAGGAGTTATGGTCGCCGTTTGCTGACGACGGCTACGCCCTTTTCGCTTGTTCGACTTGGTGCCTGCAGGCTTCGAGAAAATATATCGGCGGGACATTTCGCCAATCACACTTCCTCGCGTTGCTAAATTGCCAATGTACAAAGTAGGCCCGTGTTACTGGACTGCGTAATGAATATTTACCACTGTTTACCCTCTAATTGACGCGAAGGGTTTCCAGCCGCCTTGTACAAAAGACAAAATGCACTTTCCGAACGCGAGCGTTGGACTTTATACGACGCGACCAGCGTTCTATCTTTCGTGAGCGCTATCGCGTGGTTGTGCACGTATGGAGAAGTTGCACTTCATATTTTGTACCTTCTCCAGGTAGTTAGTTACAAAGAGGCCCACTGGAGGTCGTATCACTGTATACTGGTTTCTAAGTGCAGCGAATGTACGCACGACATACAGCCGGTCGTGATCAAACGATGAGAGGTTACTTTACGAGTGATGCGTTATAGGCGGCGTCATCTTAACGCGAGTTGTGCAGCCATGACCTAGTCAGATGTTGTACATTCCTCAGAAAGCATGCTTCATTCAGTTAAACGCGGTTACAATATCGCACACTCAATAAGCCCGATAAACACACAATGAGCTCTGCAATGGCCGCTACGGCGGTTCGGGCCTGTTGCCCTCAGCAAGATGGCGGCGATCAGCTTAATTTTTCTTTTTAACCCGGCAAACTTGGTTTAACCTCGTTCAACCACGACAAATTTTTTCGTCCATGTAGAAAATCGTTACTTGTAAACTGCGTGAAAAGCGTCAGCTCCCATTGGCTAAAAAGAAAGCACTCTTCTTGTCGCTTATACCTTGTTTGAAATATCTGTTTTGTTACAACCATTGCATCAGTATAGGTGCACAGGGTCATATTGCATAACCTCGGAAGTCTAATACACTATCCCCAAGTGTGGAGAAGGAATTAAGTGGGTAAGGACTTGCCAGTCTTGACTGTGTAACTACGTCAGCTCCCATTGGCTAAAAAAAAAAGGCACTCTTCTTGTTGCTTATTTACCTTGTTTGAAATATCTGTTTTGTTACAACCATTGCATCAGTATAGGTGCACAGGGTCATATTGCATCACCGCGGAAGTCTAATACACTTTCCCCATTTGTGGAGAAGGAATTAAGCGGGTAAAGAATTGCCAGTCTTGACAGTGTAACATGTTAATCTTGCGGTTTGTTTTGCGTTTACAGCCGAAAATGTAACTTCTGCATTTATTTTCGTCTCAATAAAACGAGAAGAAGCATTAAAAATAGTGTACGATACACGCGTTTTTGTTTTCTGCGAACTGCGCAGGAAACAGTGTCGACGCCTACCGGATTTCTCAGTTTTCTACGCCAATGATTTGTAACCTGGACAAGTCATGTACTTTTGACATGTGCATATTGAAAGAGAAAAAGAAGAAAATGAGGCTTCTTGAAATAATATCTTGGAAAGTCGGCAGGTCAGCTCGTACACCTGGCAGTTGCTTCTCTGGGTTCACGCGGACGTGGATTCGAACCTCGGACTGCGACCACAAAAGTTCTACCAACCCTATGTCCCCATTGTTCAACGCCCATGGACCTACGGTGTATATTAACTCCACATAACCCTACGTTGATACAATCTCGACCAGGTGGGGTGGGTATTCACCGCAAGAATCAGAAAACGACGGCGATCATCATCACGACTTTCATCATCACCATTTCATCGTGATGATGAAAAAAAAAAGAAAATAATGTATTCGATCACTTCATTGGTGCCGTTGTCAGATGGGAAGAGGACTTGGCCACCGGAGGTGCTGCGTCCGAGAGCTTACATGAACTCATCATCCCAACATCATTCGGCACATTCACCCCGGCACTACCCTCTACCCGGGTTGTCTGGGTGGGGGTGCTTTGGCTCAGGCCAACGGTCCTTCCAGGACAACGGGGCTGCTGTGGTGCAACGCGACTGGGCTGCTGCACTCAACACACAAACAGCCATGTCCGTCTTACAGTACACAAGCATGACAGACCCTTGGATTGCTTTAACACTAAAGAGGTCAAGGCATGCTACCATGGAGACCACCAAAGCCATCTGCGGAGCAGCGTGACCGCACGAGGGTGAGCCATGGCCGGTTCCGGCTCTAAGTTCCGCTGAGCCAAGCAATACTCCGTGGATCGACTGGCACACGCGGCAAAGTCGAGCAACCTTAGGAGCACGCACCATAACTTAATGGTGAGTTTTCCACCTGACTCCCCAAAAAGCACGGCCGGACAAGCCCACACTTAGAGAAACTTGTCGCCCAAGTGATGCCGTTCCCGGATGAGATTGAACCAGACCTCCTTCCGTGCTTTCGCAAGCACTTCGTGAAGGCCCTGCGCCCCCCCCCCCCCCTTGAAAACCACTTCACAGCATGTCAACCAAACTTGGTATGATCACTCGACAAGAATAAGCAGGAACTGGTTAATCGCCTGTTTCGGCAAAGCTTGCAAAAAGTGAACAGTCTGATATGGAACACCTGGGAGAGAGAAAGGGCTAACAAGCCGTTGGAGAAAAGCTGCGGGAAGCAAACACTGCGTGAAGATATGAACAGAATCTTCACGATCGCAACAAAAAGGGCACACCCACGAGCCGGAATGGCATTGAAGGGCCTGTGACTCAACGGCAGGCACCCTCGCGCCAGGCGGTACATGAATGTAGCTCGCCTGGCGTCGAGGAAACTGGCCGTAATGAGCGTCAAGCTTGGTCTGTGGATGGACAGATCGTACCTTTGGCGATGCGGGAGGGGGGGGGGAGAACTGGGGTGAGGATATCGACTAGTTCTTGGATTGGAATCAAAACTACATCGATGACGGGGTGAACCTTGTGGAGGCATACCAGAGAGTTGGCAGCCGCCGCGTAAATGGTGGACAAGGAAGCTGAGCGAGGGAAAGAGTGGAAAACGTGTTTTGCGAAAAGAAACGGAGTCGGGTACTAAGAAAGAAAGCAGTAAAGCTTCGAGTCAAGAGCATATCCAAGTTAAGAGCAACCTGGGTCCACCTGACGCGTAGTGCAGTAGCCACAATGCCCAGGTTGGGAATTCCGAGTCCTCTCTTATGGGCAACTTAAGCTGCTGCCGAGCTGCACAATCAATCGTCCCCTTCCAGAGGATAGAAAGAGGACCCTCTCCAAGATTAGCTTATGTTGAATTCCAATGGCGGAGTCGGAGCAGCCGACGGACTCCGCGAGCGAGCACTCGACTCTGGCGTAGAGCAACGCCTCCAAATCCGCGAGTGGAACACAACCTGCGCCGGCGGAGCAAGGCAGAAGCGGAACTTCTATCGCCGAGTTACCCAGGATACCTTGCGTGTTGTCATTTCCTCCCACTGTTGGCTCCCAGTACTGCAGCACCGGTCACTTGTCTCTTCAGCGCCGTTCACCTGTTGCTTTTTTAAAAGTTCCGAATGGATATCTCGCCAAGCGTGCAGCAGCTTTTGCTTCCTCGCGAGTCGTGACCGGTGGCGCCTCCCAGCAGTCAAACGTGGTAAAGAAAATGCGTCACGCAGACTTCCGGTCCACTCCGCCGATTTTGGCGGAGCATCTTTTTCTGCTCCACGGAGTGACTCCCGCTCTGAATCCACTCCGACTCTCTAATTGGAACACCTTACTCCCGCCCTTACTCTGTCATTGGAACAAACTTGCTCCGAAACGAGCAGAAAAACTTGCTCCGACTCCGCCATTGGAATTCAACATTAGTTGGGGTTGGAGCAGGAGACACACGCCGCGTACGTAAGGAAGGAAAACAGATGTGAACGAAGAATTGTCGCTCGAGCCGTCAATGGACATGACAAGGCGCTGAATTCCTGAATCCTGGCTTCAAGTTTCTCCTTTGCTTGCTGCCGGTTTTCAGAAGACAGACCGTCTGGATCGAATAGGAAACCTAGCATTCGCAACCACGTTTTCTCGGGAAGACCATGAACGGGCTGCGGACTGGATGGAGTGGAGGTCAAGTACATGGCTGCCCTTTTCGACCTGTTCAACCTTGCACCACTCGCCGCACAGTAACTGATTGTGACATCCAAGACGGTGCAAGCTGATGCCTCGTCCGGAACGACAATAGACGACTCATCCGCATAGGCAAAGAGTGAAACTGAAGGGGAACCTAGTGGACGTAGGAACCTGCCAATTCTACTGTCAAAGGACAACCTCTGAAGAAGCGGTTCAAAAGCGAGCACGTAGAGGGCAGGCGAGAGAGGATCCCACTGCCGTACACCACGTTCCACAATGAATGCCTCCGAAACGCGATCCTGCATGAGAACAGCAGAAGTCGGTCGAGAATACAAACCTTGGACCATCTGCCGAAAATCCACGCTAAAGCCAGCCTTTCCAAAACCCGGAACAGGTACATATGGCTAATGATATCGAAAGCTTTCTCCTGATCGAAGGAGCACAGAATACCTGGAAGTTTCCTGGCATTTGCCCACAGGGGAAGGTCCCTGACTGCTAAACCGTGAAGCTGAGTGTAACGTCCCTGGACACAACATGCCTGGTATGGATCCAAAACTGTGTTGAGTACCGGAGTGCGTGGCGTAGACAGACACTTTGCTATGAGCTTGTAATCACAGTTCAGAAATGGGATTGGACGCCATGCTCTTACATCGTTGCTTCTCGACTCATCCTTACAAAGGACAGTGATTAGCCCCTCTCAGGCGCTGACAGAGTCCCTTCACTGAGTAGCTTTCGTCAGGTTCTGCAGTCGACGGGCTCCTGCCCTTAGGGTTTTCTTCTTTTCGTTCTTCCCTTTGTGTCTGCTCAGGGAAAAAGGAGGGTGGCGCTTTTTCGGAGAAGAGGGCAATTATGTCGACATGAAACTTTGAAACTTTGAAACTTGAAACATGGGGACGCCCACTTGAAAGTTTCTCACACTTGACAGGTCGATCATACGGGAGCCACGAGGCCCTTACTTAATCCCTTGCGGTCTTCTGGTGGTCGACGTCTTCTTGGAAAACTTGGGGAGCCTGTGGAAGTATGGGGACGAAGGACTGTGGGGGCGAAGGACTCCCTCAAGCTATCCTTGAATGGCTTTTCCCTTCGCCTCCCATCACACGTACATGTGATAAACCAATAAAGAATGTATCAACCAATCAAGTATCAGCGCCTTGGTCAGGTTCTGCAGTCGACAAGCTCCTGCCCTTTGGGTTTTGTTATCTTCGTCCTTTCCTTTGTGTCTGCTGAGGGCGCAAAGGGGTGACGCTTTTCTGGGGAAGAGGGCAATTATCTCGTCATGGGAACGTACGCCTGATCGTTTCTCACACTTGACAGGTCGATTATAACAACGTATTATTTTTTGATATACTGAATTTTACACATCCAAACTGTTAATTAAGCCGGGGAAAATTAACTGTACGCTAGAGAATGTTCTCAGTTCTGGTAGCTTCGATAACCATTTAATAATGAATTAATTACTATGCTGGTATTTCATTTGCTCCAAAACGTCCAACTGTTGTCTGCACGAATTTACTCTCCATGGCCTGAGATGTAGGTGAACAAGCGTCAGTTCTATTCTTTTTCCTTTTCGACCTCGCGCTTGTAGGACGTCATGTCATCCATCATTCGGTTATTTTCTCATTATTCGCCCACCTTAATCAGCACTTTTTTTTCGCGTTATTTTCCACATTCATATCGCTTTAGCCCATATACAGGTGATATGTAGTAGCAGCAAGCATGTGCTTCCAACCTGATCCCCCTAGCTCAATCCATCTATCTAGCTATCCTACTTTCCCTTTACGCGGCTTGGAGTCCGGCCTTTGGTTAAGCATTTGCACATTACAATGACCATTCTCAATGTCGTACCCGGTACCGGCAGTGCTCATTTCAACAGAAAAGGTCCCGGTCTCCTTGTTCCCACAGACGTGGCTTCCGCGTCGTCCGTTCTGCGTACGCTTCGGCGTCCGGAACGGTTCCATCTGTCGGCACCCCCCTCCCCCCTCCATGAAGGGGCGAAAGCGTGTCCGTGCCGTGACAGGGACAGGCCCAATCGGGAAACGGGTTTTGGCGCAGGGAGTGAGCGCTACCGAGAGCGCGGCGTTGCGGCCGACCGGCGCAGCAGCGTCAGCGGCGAAGGGAGAAAGAAAGAGGCACGCCGAGCGCACCCCGCACTCGGCATTCGTGGTCCGTTCGTTCCGCACCGAGGATGTGTCGCGCAAGTGCTTCGTACGCTACGCGGTGGTGGGCCCTCGTTGCCGCAGGCTTGGCCGTCGCGGCCTTCTGCCACGCGCTCGAGCAGGATGACGGCACCGACAACGCCACAGGTGAGGGTTCGAATCGTTGCCACCCCTTGGACGTCTTCGGAGATGTCCCGGCCGTACTTCGAGGAGTGCCATACTCTGCCGTAACTTGAGGTTGCCTGCTATAGCCGGCCGTTGTTGAGCATGGCAGTAGATGCGCCTTCTGGTAGAGTTTGCCGACGACGAGTACTGCCAGTTGCAAGGATGTCTGGATTTGAGGGAGCTCGGGCGGTTTGGTGTCTTTGACTTACATCACTTGCGGTGTCTTTCATGGACCGCGGTGACGAGTGCGTATGGTGGTAGCGTTGTCAACAACTCCTGCTTGCGGATTGATACCTGGATCTCGACGTGGGCAGTAACTTGCACCGTCTCAGCTTATGCGTTTTTTTTTTGGAAGGTGTGTCGTCTTCGGTCATTGCGATGGTATATGTACTTACCTGTGGGTTAATCATCTTCTTGGAGTAGTGCCGTCTTCTAGAGCAGAGCTGCTGTCTACTGTGTCTGATATTTGTCAGTTGCTGTTATACAGATCACCGCAATGATTGCGTCTGTTGGTAACGTTGTCGACGACACATACTGCTGGCGGATCGCTGTGCCGATCAACTAGGCCAATAACTTGCCTCGTCTGTGCGCATGCTTTCTTGAAATGCGTGTCGCTCTTGGTCAGTGCGCTGTTGCATGCATGACGTGATCTCTATATCCTGCCATTAGGGAACATAATTATGCATTTTAGAGTCCGAACTGCAGCACAATGCTAACTTGGGATCGTTGATACATGATGGAGTATGAAGCTGCACTGTTTGCTACATGAGATACCCCGTAGTTTCTCAGTAGAGGCATCCGGGTTAATTTTGACCATCTAGGGTTCATTGACGGGCAGCCAAAGAGCAGTGCACGAGCGTGTTTTGTTGCATTCGATTCCCAATCGGAATGCGTTCGTTGCGGTCGGCAATCGAACCCTCGACCTCATTGGTTTCAGCAGCGCAGCGCCATAACCGCTGAGCTAACGCGGCGGATCCTGCCACTGGACAAATCTAGAACCACTGCAATGAAAACGTCCTTCGGTATTATACACGGGGTGTCGCCGACAGCTAGTTGCTTGCAGCTCTACGGTTCTGACATCTGGGTCCTGTCATCGGCAACAGCTCGGACTACAACAGCGGAAGCGTCTCTTTTGTCACAGTGTCACCCACGCGTCTTGAGGTTGCATGCATGGAGTCTTGGCGTCGTCGGCGGTTCTCGGTAGTGCCGATCGTGACTTGAATAGCCGTCGATGCAGACGTCCTCGTTTTATGGACACGCTCTCGGTATATCTCGGTCTCAGTCGAGGACGCGAGTTTCTTATCGACATCAGCTGTATTTTTCCCCTTTCTTCGGCTACACGTGGGAAGAAACCTGTATTTAAGCGTCTGGCAATGCCTGGCACGGTGTAGAACTGGCCCAACATCGACGCACGCTCGTGCCTTGAGACCATATCAAGCGTGCCGGGTCAACGAAGTTGTTTGCGCGAGGTTCTAGTGTGGCGCTTTAGAATTGTTTGCGTCGTGTTGGTTGGCGTCGTTGCTTTCGGGTTTTCCTTGGCTGTACATTGGTTGTTTGGCTGTCGCATGGGGAATGTGGGGGTCTGACTCTGTCGCTTGCCCCCGTCGCCCGGTGTCTCTTGTCCTTTCTTTTTTTAATCTTTACTGTCGTCCTCGTGATAGTTATGCTGGCCGCATCCTTCGCTTGCCTTTGTTTCCTGATGTCGACGTACGACCAAGTTTAGGGCCAATTAATTTATGACACGAACCCTCAATGGAAAAAAAATAGAGAAGAAAGAAAAAGAAAATGGACGAATTTCGAGTTAGTTGCGGCTAGACTGTGATCAAAATATTCGTTGTTTCTTTCGGTTCATTCTTTCTTTAGGGACATAATTAAGACGACGCTGACGCCAGGATGTTCATGGTGTTGGCTACTCGTTTTCACGGTCAAAACCTTTTTTTTTTTGTATCGAATATGCATTTCAAATTCATGGCTGCGTGTTTTCGGCGACTACTGGGTTTCGCGAAGCGGAGGTGTGGCAGAGTGCGTTTGCGTATACCGCAAGCTAGCGTCTTCAGATCTGAAGACGCTAGCCAGACAGGTACATCCAGACTTCGGTACACAAAAATGGCCCACTGTCGACTATGCTTTGGCTCGAGCAAAAAAGCTTTTGTCTGTGTCCGAAATCAAAACGTTGCGCTCCTCGGGCTTGTATGATGTTATGGTTCATTCCGCGTACAGTTCTCCAAGGACTTATCGAGGTGTGCCGAGCTACTTTTCGCCACAAGACGAAAGTGTTTGCAAGCAACGTGATAACTAGGAAGCACTCTGCTTCGGTAGCTTACCTGTGCACTGAAAAGCACAGAAAAAAAAAATATGAAGGGAACGGCAAAATGTGCGTGCGTGTTTTCTACAGAGCAGAGAGAACAGTTAATTGTAACTTCGCTTTACCGCATGCAACATTTAGAATAGCCTTGACGTTGAGTTCGGAGGCGAAGCACAACTAAACATCGCTGCGCTGACTACGACTCACACAAAGACGATAAGGCGCCTGCAGGTACGAACGACGCACGCTTTCCTAACCTCCCGAAGATGCTTTCCTCTCTCTGTGGTAGTCTCTCGTGCCATCCGAAGCACTGACGATAATTACGGCGAGAAACGACCATGGACGACTCGGCGAACCCTTTCCTGGTTCCGGAGAACAGCGTCGCTTCCGGAACCAAGTCAAAGGCTTTCATTTCGCCAGCGCACCAGCTGCGCGGGTGCTGTGACCTCTTCGCTTCCTCCGGCGTGCACAAAACACTTCCTTTCGGCCGCGTTGCCTCCTGTCTCGCTTCTCCGGAGAAACCGTGTCGTGTCTCGTACACGTTACCTCGTGCTTTGGCGTTTGCCGATACGACGTGTATCTCGCTTCCTGCCTTCTAGCATTTACTCTGCACGCCTTTTTATCTTCTTCGTTCTCGCGTGCGCTGATTAGACGTCAGTGGGGCAGTGGCACTGCGGAGTCGGTTTTAGAGCGCAGCTCTTTGGCGTCCGTTCCTGGGTTTGCGTCGTCGTCGGCGTTGTCGTCGGCCTCGTAACCAGCTCCGGCCCCCTTTCATCCCCCCAGCGCTAGCAGCGACCGACTGATACCGCTGGATGCCGCTGACGCCGCTAGAGAGTCAAGATAACGTGACTGCATAGAACACCGTCGCCGCCATGCAGAAAGAGGAGGAAAGGGTCCCCTCCCCCTGTTCTTGTGTGGCGGATAGGGTGCTCTTCAGTTGCCGACGCGCCGGTTATTTCACGTAGGCCCCGGCACGTCGACGAATACGTGACCACCTTCCCACGGCTAGACCTGGTTCTTAGCGCTGCGGAAGCGAGGGTATCATATTGTTTGTGTCGGCATCGGCGGCGTTGTCCCTGAAACCAACTCCGCAGCTGGGGTTGACTCACTATCGGCGTCAGCGGCATCAGTCAGTCGCTGCTATCTCTTCCCTCCTCCCTTTATCGTGTTGTCCGCTTGCTGCGCGCGCTTCTGCCCCCATCGTTTGCCGCCGGGTGTACACGCCGCCCCCCTCCCCCCTCTTCCTGCGAGTCTCCGGTTGTCAAAGCGCCGGCTCGAACTTAATTCCTTTCTTCGCTCCTCCTCCAATGCAACCCCTGTGCGGTGGCAATCAGAGAGCCAGATCGGTGGCGGCGGATCTGTATATGTGCACCGCTCGAGCCGAAATTGCCGCTGCCGTTCGCCCTGTGCCGTGGCAATCAGAGAGCCAGATCGGTGGCGGCGGATCTGTATATGTGCACCGCCCGAGCCGAAATTGCCGCTGCCGTTCGCCACTGCGAAATTATCTGCCAGTTCTTTCTGAGCCATGAGCGAGACGACCGATGGAAGTCCTCCGTCTGCTGCTGCTGCTGCTGCTGCTAAACGAGCTGCCAGACCAGAGGCCCAGCGCCGTCGCCATCAGAATCCAGAGGTGCGTGCCGCCGAAGCAGAAGCTTACCGTCGCCGCCGTCGAGATGATCCAGGAGTACGCGTCGCCGAAGCAGAGGCTAATTGGTGTACCAAGTCGAACATATATCAGTCTATTACTCCGACCACAAAGCTTCCTTCATGACTGTCAAGAACTGTTAGTGGAGTCTTTGTTAAAGGAATACGTGTGAAAAATAAAAAAAAATTCTGTGATAGCGCATACATGTGTTGCTCGATTTCTTTGCCTCAATCTATCGAAAACGTGAAACAGCTTATTTGCTGCGCTCAAATTTCGCATTAGGAAGTAACGTAATCGTCGGTAATTTTTTTCTCCGGACTCGCGCTGCCCGTATCCTCCCCCTTTGATAATTATGCCTGCGCTTCGCGATGCGACTGTGCGCGAGGCGGCGAATTAAGGAATGCGCATGCGCGGACGAATAAAAGAAGAATCAAATGGCTCCGACATTTGAGGGGCTGTATTTATCGCCCTCGTGTGGATTAATAGATAATAGACTGACTGAGAGACTGACATTGAGACTGAGACTGACATTGCCATTGACATTGACATTGACAGAATATGAGACTGACATTGCTTTAGTTTCTGACCCAATGCACATGGGATGAGCTTTGTGTCTGCTTCGAATTTCTCCGTCATTAGAACGTCCCCAGCGGGAAAGCGCAGAGACCTGCAGGTTTCTGAATGAGCACATGGCACTCTAAGAATTGAGCGATTTCACCCAGCTTTAGAGATCTCTAAAGAGCAGGTCTGAAGAGGAGGATGTTGTCTCTCTATACTAGCGATATAAGCGCTGTGAGGTGATTAGAGAGCGCAAAAAAGAAATACGTGGTGGTTCTAGAAGATCACCAAGAACTTTATTTTGTTTTATATGAGTCTCCTCCCCAGCGCTGTTTTGTTTTCTCTAATGACATCTATCGGGTAAATTTTACGTACCAACGACGGGACCGTGCAAAGTACCCGTCCACATCGAAGCTTTTGTGCAATTCCGACTGCATTATACACGTCCACTTTGCTCGACACTTCACATTCTTCTTTTTCTGAAGAATGATTTCGCAAATCTTGCTTCGCAATGTTTTCGAGTTTAGGCAAGTTCAGGTACTTGACCGCATCGCTATACTATAGCACTAAGGCAAAGGCGAGGAATGAAGGTGCAGCCTTCTCGAAGTCTTCGGGCGGGGACTCCGTGAAAATATTTTCGCGCAGCTTGGCAAACGTAGCCTAGTTTAGTGTTGTTCGCCTGGAGTGCACTTCTACAGTTTGAAACGCTTAATTCCAAGTTGCGAGCCAAAGCTGCACGAATGTGTATAGCTTTCTTTCTTCACGTCTCGCGGGACCGCGCTCCCAGCAAGCTTTTGAGCCGATAGCGCACTGACTTGCAAACAAAGGGCCAATCTTCGGTGGATCCACACTGTATATGCTCGCTAGACTTCGCTGAACATTGCCAACTGTATGTGTACGCTTGTACAATGTGCGCCACCCGCGTCTTACATCACAGGGCAAGGTACCAAATTCAATGAGAAAGAAAGGGTTGTAATCGTGTTTAGTAGAGTAGTTTGCTGGGCCAGTTGGTGCATGGTGAATGGATAATGGTTTCCAGCAAGTACGGACGCGAGCACAAGAAGTAGAAACAGACAGGACAACACCGGACTTACAACTGACGTTTACTGTGAAAACATTCCACAAATCTCCGCCACGCATGCGCATACAACCGAGAACAATAACGAGGTTTGTAGTCAATTATCAACGAAAGTTCTACACGCACACAAACGCGCAGTCACACCCCTTCCCGACAGAGGCAACAACATGGGGATTAACATGATAATTTTAGAAATCGCAGTTTTTTATCATTGACATGAACCGAAGGTTCACTCACACATGTATGCGCGCCCAACTTTCGTCATGTGGAACGCTTCGCTAACTTCTCTTTCCAGTTTGCTGCACTCGCATACATGTAATGGTCTTAAGTTATCCCGGAACGTTACCGGAGTCGTAAATATTCCCTATAACACCACAGTCGATCCGCTCTCTGAGGTCGTAGACGCGTTCAGCGCAGTTCTGCGCGTGCGCGGTAAACACTTACGCATAGCGAGGTCGTCCGCTCATTTCGAACGTCGATAACGAGCACCGCGCACGCGATGGCATCCCGCGCAATTTCCGTCTCGTGCTAGAAGCTACATTTACCCCCGTATTCAGAAATGCATCTTAACTTGAAGCCCACGCTTGACGCAATATGAATGACGCCTGGTGCGAACGCACATGAGGCGCTCATTGCGTTTTCTTTGGTGCGTTCACGACAGGCGTCATTTAAATATAGTCGAGCGTGGGCTTCAAGTTAAGATGCATTTCTGAATACGGGGGATAGAGATTCTTTACGGCACGCGCACTCGAGAAGCGACTTTCATTTCGTTACGATTCGTGCAGTTAAGTTGGAAACACGGCTGTGCGTGTGTCCAGCCGCGGTTCGACACGTCGCAGGACGCGGCTAGTCTGGCTGTTGGAATCGTTTGGAAACTTGCTGGAGAACATGGATACGGATGGGTGGATAGCCGTTTCACGATTTACAAGTACAGCATACCCGCTTGTGGAATTATCCCGGATCATCAAGGCGCGTCGTTTACTTGTCAGGAGTGGGGCTATACGCCCGATCCGCCCACGCTACTATACCATCTCTAGTTCTGTGGTCCGTGCCATACTGATGCGTGTTGGAATTCGGTGAACGCGTAACAAACTGCATGCGCGTGTATTTATTTCACCATGCGTGCGAATTTAATTTGTTTCTGTGGTTTTACGTGCCAAAGCCCACGCTTCGATAGCGAACCACGCCTTATTGGGGGCGGGACTTCGCATTGATTTCGACCACCGGGGGCTCTTTAACGTGCCGCAAATGCACGGGCCATGGGCGTTTTTTTTTTTTTTGCATTTCGCACCCCCCATTGAAATATGGCCGCCGCGGCCGGGATTCGATTCCGCGACCTCGTGCTTAGCAGCGCGTCGCCATAACCACCATGCTGCACCGCGGTGGGTTTAACGTGCATGTTTCACACGTTTCATACAGCAGTGCTGGCTTTCAAAATAGAAATATAATGAGCATACTAACCGCACGAGGGCGGTAAAGAAAACGCTCGCAGAACCGTCCTAGGCGCATGCGCCGCGCGTTGTGTACGAACGCGTCAAATTCGTAGTTGTCGAACGTGCAGCCAATGCAATGGGTATGCAGATGGACTTGCCAGCGCGGCAGACAGCGACGACTATCTGCTTTGTACGTCGCGTATTCCGCGTCCGTGCGTCTCCCGCATTGAACAGCCCCGATATGAATAAATTCAAGGCCGCGCCGCTGCTCCCCCCGGACGGCCTCTCGTGTTCCTCGCAAGACGCGGAGCGGCTTCACCTCGGCAGCGCGGTCAACATCTTGACGCGCGTCGCGGTAAATCATCCGGCCCCGCTCGCTCGCTTCCGAGTCTCGGACGGGCGGAACTTTCGAAAACGCTTCTCAGCTGTCGCCGCGGGCCTGTCCGCTTTCGGGGGAACGACGCAGAACGGAGAGACGGGCCCGTCTTTTTCTCACTCGCTGTCCGACGTGCGCAATTGGCCGCCGCGTCGGGTTTTTTCCTCGAAGCAGGCCGCACGTATCCTTGAAGGCTGTGCCGGACGAGGATGCTAGTAGTATATTCATCGCGCATCGAGATCCGCGAGGGAGCGCGTGTGCCATAACCCTCTCCTCCCTCGCTTGCTTGCTTCGCGGGAGGCCGCTGTTCTTCCTCGTATATGCTTGCTTTATTTGCAAAGTGTCGGGACTCTGTGTGTGCGCGCCAACCCGACTTCTTTTACATTTCTGCCTCGCGCCGGGCGATGGCGGTGCGCGATATCTGACGCTGAGATCGCCGCTTCAAATTTGCATAGCAGGATGTTTCTTTGTTTATCTTGACTTTTCTTTTTCTTTTGCTAGCTCGCCCGATGCCATTGGGTCACTGGTAGAGATTCATTTGTTAAGTTTCTACTTGGTGGGCGAGGGTCACAGTTTGTGGTCGCATATCGCGCGCTGCGCTCCTTTCATTTGAGGCGAAGGCTGATTACGGAGAACAGCCTATTCAGTTTCTTTTTTTTTCCTTGGTGTGTGTGTGTGTGTGTGTGTGTGTGTGTGTGTGCGTGGAGAAAGGGGAGAGGAGGTGCCATGCGGCCTGGGAAGGTCAACCGTGGCGTCGCTCGCGACTTACTAACTGCACCACGTGACCCAACGTAAGCAGCAGGCGCGTGCCATCTTGTGCAAATATTGGACTCTTGGGCCTCGTGCAGACTCCATTGCATGAACGAGTAGCACGACTAGTACCGCGACAGGCGCCCCTACAGGTCACCGATTTATTTATTTATTTATTTGAGGATATCGGAAGAGTTGGCGACTTTCATCGCTGGCTTTTCCACAACGGCTGACTTTCTGATCTTCTGCACATACGGAAATAAAGCGAGGAAGCGGGAAAATAAAAACGCACGAAATGATAAGCGCTTATCGTCGGCGCGCTTGAATCTATGTGCAGTGTAGTGGGCTGGATAGGACACTTGAAACAACGTGCTTAGTTGGCAGACGACAGAGACAATGCGTGCACTTTCACGTTTCCTAGGTGACACGGGCCTGCACTCACGCCTGTGATACCAGTTGTGTAATGTGCCATTCACCTCGTTCCTCCCATTATCATCCCCCATTGTGACCCTTTTTCTTCCCCTTCCCTTACGTAGAGTAGCAGGCCAGATGCTCCATTATCCGGCCGACCTCTCTACATTTTCCATTCATTACACTACTTCTTCTTCTTGTGCACATAAGCGTTCAAGAGAAGAAAACAAGGCATTGAACAATACCATGGCATATACAAAGTTACGTTTCAACGTTAAACATGGTAGAACGTTGAGGCAATTACAAAATTAATTCGGAAATTGCGAACGAGTACAAGTTACACGTACAGGTACACCACAGGTATAAATGAGTACATGAACAATCGAAAGAAGTAATAAGTGAAAGCACGAATAAAATGAGATTGTGGCAGAAGTCATTGACGATGATCTCCAAAGTCAGTGCTAGCTTTCTGTATAACTTGCTGCATATCGCCGTGCCATCCGTGAATCACGGAAGGCTTGCGGACACATCAGCGAATACACGAGGTGGCAATCTCGCCGCAAACCACAATGCCAATCTATACCACGAAAGAGCCTATCTTATCGTAATCACAGCACCCCAGCTGAAACGGCAGCAATATCCGTGTAGTCGCATTGTCACACCCATTCTGGGGGATGAACCAAGAACAGGCACGTAACAATGTCGCAAACCCACTGCCGAAGCTGAGTGCGCAGCTGTGGAGCCAGTGGCGCATACCCAGTGAGTCAGTGACCCAACTTGTCTACCGGGCCAGCCAGCAGCATCTGGTTGTCTATCCGGGCACGAACCCCCGCGGCCCATGGACGTTGTCTGCTCGGCAGCGCAGCGGCCAGCACACACACCTAGTGACCCAAGCTGACTCTCTTCGTACCGGTTTTTCTTGCGCTAGATTGACCGGCGTCCGTCCAAACTGAGCGAAGCAGCGAATGAAGGCTATCGGTGTGAAATACAAACGACCCGAATTGCCTCATTAAGATGTGCAAGTGTCACTCGAGAGTTGCCGCTTTGGGAGCCACCAGTGCAAACGCGGTTTGTTTGCTGCATAGGTCATTCATTGGGCCACCTTCGCAGAGCGTCCGTATTCTCACCGGCATAAAAGGGAAGACGAGACATCGTTGTATTGACCAGTACTGTCATTAATGCTTCTGCACCACAACAAAGGGCAGTCGCCTCACGGGTGCCGTCATCTTGAGATTTTACGCCAGCTATTTCTCAATTTAGCGAGCAGTGAAGTCAAAGTAATGTGGTCATAAAGCGCAGAACGCACCTCTACAATCACTTTCCTGCTGGCGAACCGACGGTAGTACCGCACTTTTTTTTTACACACAGTAAACGGCCGCGTTAACAGGCCAAGTGATCGGCACTCGAACGCTCCCTTAAATACTTCGTTTAGAAACCATCTCCGTGCACCTGACGTACGAGTTCGCGCCGCACACGCCCACCCGACGTTTCCGAGGAATTCAAAGTTCGAGCTGGCGAAAGGGGCTGGCGAAAGGGCATGTTTACAAAACGAGGTCAATGACAGGTCATCAGCGGGGAAGAGGCGAAGAAAAGAAACCCGATACCTTTTGGCGCAGGTAAGTACAGACAGAAGCGATAGATATCGCAAACCGGATAAACTCGCAGTAGTCGTCTTTTTTTTTTTTTTTTTTGAAAGGCGGCAAAATGGGCAGATGGAACAGACGACGCCATGGACGCTGTCCGACCTATTCTCAAAAAAAGAAAACAGACGGACTCGCGGCATTCCGTCGGTTCGGTCACTTTGATGGATCTTTAGCAAAGCGTTCAACTTGCAGGGGTGCATATTTTCGGCTGGACCTCCGGCAGAGTCCAAGACCGCTTGTCAACTTTGCACAAGAAAAAAAAAAAGGAAAAGAAAGAAAGAGTGGAGAGACAGAGGGTAAGCGAATAGCCCTCGGTATTCGGGTCACGTTTCGCGTCCAGCTGAAGGCGAGTCTCTTCATGTTGTCGGCGTGCGGTCGGTCGGTCGGTCAAGCTCCTCAGAACCGAAGGCTTCTGCGTTCGAAGAAAAGCACGTGAACGCGCGCGTGCAAGAGAAAGGGAGAGGGAGAAAGACGGGAAGGCGGGAGGGATCTGGAGTGTCGGTCGAGGCAGGCTTGGGGCCATGCGGCGTTGCTGAGGCCGCGAGACACGCAGACACAGTGACCAACAGGCAGCAGACGGCGTCGCCCGCATTGGCATGCGTATTCTCCGCACATCGTGACAAGACGGACATTGGACACTTGAGCTGAGTAACATTGGTCGAACAACGGAAGTCTTAGAAGCCAACGTCTCGACAAGGTGACTTGACCAAGTCGAGAGAAACAAATGCTTTTCTTGGCATTGTTTATGTATATCTCACTCTTCGGTACTCCCACTGGGGTTAGGAAAATAAGCGCATAAGTAGAGAAGGGTGAGGGAAGTCGAGGCGTTCTAAAAACGCAGTTGTTGCGCTGACTAAAGACAATTCCCGTGGTCAAAACGCTGGCGCAAGCCTTGGGCAGCCGGAGGCAGCTTGAGGCTCAAGGCCGAGATAACTCGCTGTTTATCTCTTCACTTATCATAGTTTCTTTACGCCAGTTGAGTGACTCGCGTTCGCGACTACTACTTTATATCCCCGCGATTTGCAGTGCACAAGGAAATCTCGACGCTTTTCAGTGTGCGTGTCGCTATATATGAAAATGACATTTGAGCAATATAACACTCACCGTGGCCAGTTCCGGTCCTCTATTTCGTGGACATGTGTTGAAACATCTGAAATCACCGTGAACTGAGCGAACTGCGATGCTATGGCAACTGTCGTGAACATGCGCCGCCTTTTAAGGCGCTGCATGAATGTGTACGAGGGCTACTCAACAGGGGATTCTGTGAGAGCTGCAAAGGTATACGTTCCGGGTCAAAAGGTTCGCCTTTTGTCGCTTTTCGCAATCCTTCGAATTTTATAAATAAATGTACCTGCTTACAACTCACATTGCATGCTTAGAGCTCAAGATATTCCGCATCACGACAATTACAAAAAAAGAAAGAAAAGTTCGAGACCTTCTGCACCTGCGTTACGGTCTCCCGAACGCTCACCATGAAATGTAGTACACTATGATGATGAAGATGATGATGATGATGGTTTCATATTGTGGCTCATCCCACACTAGGGGATTGGCATTCCATCATCTTTTCCTTCTTCTTCTTCTTCTTCTTCTTCTTCATCATCATCATCATCATCATCATCATCATCATCATCATCATCATCATCATTTTATTATTATTATTATTATTATTATTATTATTATTAGTGGTAGTTGTAGTAGTAGTAGTAGTAGTAGTAGTAGTAGTAGTAGTAGTAGTAGTAGCAGTATTACGATTATTATTATTCACGGAACATGTGATACATATACGAAACTGTGACTCAGTGAAGGTTCGTTATAAAAAAAAATGATTGTTTTTTGACAACGGAACAAGCGAGGGAGAAATAATAAGAAACGTTCGCATGCGTGACTTACGGCAAATCTATTTCCTTTTGCACCACAAAACTCGGCAACTCGGTAACAGCGAACTTATTCCATAATTTCCAATTGGGCTCCAAACTCAGATATCATGGTGGCGAATTGATGTACGTCGTTCGCCAATTCGAGGGCATATTAACATAATCTCGCGGAATCATTCAATGCTGATGAAAATGTTCTACAGTCGTGCTAGGAATTTATTAAATTCTGTCGTTTTATGCGTCCCAACCGCGATGTGAGGCAGGCCATTGTGGGGGACTCGGGCTTAGTTTGTGATCACCTGGGGTTTTCAACGTCCACCCAATGCATAATACACAACGGTGTTTTTTTTTCTTTTTTTTTGCAATTTGACCTATCGAAATGCGGCCGCCACGGCCGTTGTCGCTTTGATCTGCTAGTTACATAGGCGCTCTGTACTGCGCTTTGCGACACCCCTTGCTACAGCTCGCCATTTATTTACAAACGTGCATCTCCACTGCATACTGCATGGTATGCCGCACTCTAAGCATTTGTTCGGTTTTTCATGAGACGGTATGTGCAGGCTTTTCTCTGGCTCTCTCCTACCAGCGAGTGCGAGAGTGACAGCGTTCGACAGAAAACCAGCAGCGGCCGTGCAGGAGAGACTTCAGAGATAGAGGAAAATGAAAGCAACGAGCATGCTTTACGGGAACCTATATCAACCTTATAGATCGCGCACGGTTGTACAGGCGCACACACGCGCATGTACGTACGCACGCAATATGAAAAAAAAAAAACAGAAAGAAACATGGCTGCGACGACAGCGACGTTGGCTGTCGACTACGTCTCCCAGCAAGCTAGGTTTCACTGGAAATCCGCCGCTGCCGTCTCGGTCTGCCTATCGCGTCGCCGATCTGGCGCGATTCGAACGTGCGACCTTACTCCGCCGCCGGGGAGCGCTTGTTTTGCCGACGGAATTTCGCGGCCGCTTATTGCGTTTTCCGCGTTGGCTGCCGTGGCGTACGGAGTCGCGCGGGTCTTATTACGCTCATTTTTTTTTCTTTTATGTCTTTCTTCCTTTTTGTCTATTGGTGCGGCCGCTTTCTCGACGTATAATTTACTCCGGTCCCGCCGTCGCGTTGCTTCGGTCGTGTGTCGGTCCCCTCCTCCTTCTTCGGCCTGTTGGTTTCTTTCGCTTTGCGTTTTGTCTGACTTGTTTTGTCTGACTCGTTTTGTCTGCACATTTCTTTCGCCGTTTTTGTTTTTTTCTTGTCCGCTCGCGCCGTTGCGTGCTCGCGCGTCTTCCGCGTTTCGGCAGCCTCGTTCGCAACGCGTGTGATGTGCTCACCGTTGCCACAGTTACTGCGCCGTAGCGCCGCCACAACTGCTGTAATTTCGCGAATGCCACCCGAGGCTTTCTTAGAGGGTATCCCGGTCTCCTCGACTTTCCGATGGGCATCGCATTCCCGAATGCCAGGCGCATACGTTTCAAGGCGACGACCCCATCGAGTCGCGAGTAAGGAAGCCGAAACGTCGCTGTGCCTTTCTGTATACTTGCTCGTGCGTGCTTTACGGTGATAGAGCATTTGGTTGGAAGCTGCAGACTGCGCCAGCCAATCGGCGGCGTCGACGTCCGATTGCGCGCGCCTCCTTAACGCCGGGCGTGAGCGTCGTTTGATCGCTCTGGAACGCGAGGACGTATCGCAACTAATGGCGTCGTATGACTATCGTGACTGGCATTATAGCTACCCGAGGCCATATCCGCTTTTTCCGTCGAAACCTTCATCCAAGGTATTCGTGCTATGTAGTTTTTGCATTCTTATTCAGCTTACGGTCCCGCCTGTACTTCTCTTCCCTCCGGCCCCCACTTCCTGTTCATAGCTCGGGAATCTCTTCGCCGACGGAACTCCCAAGCTTCCCCCCTTTACCCCAACCCCCCGCAAGTACTTAATACAGTTCGGGAACACGAGAAGTTCACCGTTCTCAAGAGAAGTGAACCAACGCAATCACACATAACTGCATTTAGCAAGGCTAAACGTGTTTTGCGCGCATGATTTGTAGTATTCATACATCTGTAACAGCGGACTCGTACATAATAAACGATTTAATAACAGTGTATGTGATCTTGGCATATCCCAAGTACACGTTACCGACGAATCATTTTTATTTTTACTTCCTTCCATAAATTCGCACGAAGGTAAGCAACGCCAAACATCGACTGAACGTATGTTGTGAGCTTCGTCTATCGATTATTTTTTCGCGCATTTGCTCGACTGCCAATACACTTCCACAGGAAGACGAACTCACCCGACTTGACTTTGTAGCGAAATACCAAAAACGCCCACAGTTGGTTGTAGTTGTACCTAATTTCTTCTTTACATATGACGTCACATCTGCGCGACTAAGAGGAAGCGAGCGTCATCACAGAAGAAGCCGCGCCAGTTACAGAACGTCGCAAAATGCGACCCGTTCTCGAGCGTAACCTATACCCATGTCTTACACGAACGGCGTCCAGCTTTAAGCGGATGTAACAACAGCGCATTTCGCACCGTTTTCGCGGTAATCGGCGGGGGATGGCCCGTCGATTCCCCGCGCGGAATGTCAAGCAGCTGCAGGAGTATACCTTCCTCGAACTTGCCTCAGCATCGGTATAAAATCTTTTTTTTTTTCTCTCTCTCTTCTCTCGCATTTACGAACGCACACGTCAAACAGGAGCATCAAAAAATATCTTACAGGAATGCTCACTGCGTAGCGCGTCTTGCTGCATGCGTCGCCTGCGGCGGAATTTCAAGCAGCGTCGGATTCCCACGTTGGATCGCCCATGCAGGAGCGTGCGACGATTCTCATTTCACGCTTGGCCGAGCGCGATATACGCACGCTGCGGGAACCCGTAATCGTCAGTCAAAATCACCGACGAAGAACAGAAACAAGAAGAGACGCCGTGCGAGGAAAGAAAAGTGTCTTCGCTATGCAATGCTCACGAGCACATCCGTCTCCGCAGGCCGATACGTCTAAAGACTTGTCTCTTATAGGTTGAAACGAGGGTTTTGTACGAGGCGAGGTTTTGACTAGGCATCGTCTGTCCAGGTGTTATATAACCGGAAAGTTATTCTGGCCAGTGATAAATTAGTCAAAGTACGCGAGAAACATACGCTCCAGAGCCCTTAGCAAGATTCCTTGGTCAACCCACTAAGCGAACCCGTAATGACCCCCGAGATGCATTTTCTTTCGCACCTTGACTTGCTCAGGGGGCCGCTTACTACGTTCTTAGTTGGCTCGAGTTACCCGTGAATAAATTCACCAGAACTTTGCTCGATTCACTCTCGATGAAGTTGTACGTGTCGGACTGTAATGCGCTGTCACCGTCATCTGTCATCTGAATCGGCATAATGTTCGACGTGAAAGGAGTGAGAGGCTAAAACGAAGGTGGGGAAATGACAATGAGGGCTGGAACCTGGTTGACTATTCTGCACACTGGAGGAACCGGGACAAAAATAACGGATCGCAGGAAATTCTCCGACTCCAATTTGTTCGACGTTTGCGTGCGAATGCTGCGCAGAAGAAAGAAAAAAAAGTGCGAACGGTCTGAGACGCAAGCAGGCACTTCCTATCGAGTCTAATACTGCTCGAGCAAGCAAATTTGATCTCTTCGATAAGGGTATCTTTGCCAGTTATCAGAGTCAAACAAATCGAACTGCACTCACTCAATAAACTGGAGCGACCACTGAGCTGCATTTGTAGTTTATTTGACCAGCTCAGGGCAAGCTGGTTTGTCCTTCGGATGTTTTAATTATATAGTGTTAGTACAACTCTTTCTTGCATTTGGCCATTTAGCACTCGCCAGCATGAATCGCCAAATGCATACATTTGAGTGAGCAAACCACTTCTCCCTGCTTCCGCACAGTAGAGGTCATTATAGGGACGTCTCATTTATGGTAAAGCATTGCTAACGCGTACTCGTAGAATTTCATTGTGAAGTTCAGGGTGCCGAGTCTGTACAGTGGGTCATATCTGAGGGACTCTGTAATGGCGGGCTCCGAATTTATTTTGACCACCTGGTGTTCTTAACGTGTACCTAAATCTAACTGGACAGAGAGAAAAAAGAAAGAAAGAAAGAAAGAAAGAAAGAAAGAAAGAAAGAAAGAAAGAAAGATGCGGCCTTATTTCTGCTTCCCCGACAGGAAGTGTCGAATTGCGGAGCCGGGACTGGAACCCGCAACTTCTTACTCAGGACGTCATAGCCACTGAGCCCCCGTGGCGGTCAGCGTGTGGATGTGACGTCTAAATGCTTGCGTGCGTGACCATATATATGTACATAGATACATCGCTCATCGCCGTTAACGTAGCGTTACTAGCACATCTGAAATATCGCAAGACGCTTCCAAGAACGCGCCATCCCAGTACCTTGGGGGCACTCTCGTGGCCTCCCCCCCCCCCCCCCCCCCCATGTAGCCGGACGCGCCCGGAAGACGAGAGGCCCGTGGCAGCGTAGGTGGCGGCGGCCTGCGTCGTCCCCTCATTTGCTTATCTGGCTGTAGCAGCGGCAGGTTCCGTTTCTTGCCAAAGCGCACACGTCAGCTCCTTCGTAATGCGGGAGCCGCCCTCGGCGTTTCTCGCTTACCAAGGCGCCCCGCGACGTCAGCCCCGTTTCTTTGTAGTAGCCGCGACGCCGGGCGGAGTACTTGAAGACGGAACGTTGCGCAAACAAAATAGCGACATTTGCATGCCGGAAGGAGGCGTTGCGTGCATGCATAAGTGTCGCGTCGTTTCACCCGTTGCACGCGCGGCTGGGTTCAAAGTGAACTTCAAGGCCGCGGACGTCTCGTATACCGCGCGTTACGATTGACGTTCAGCATTTCTCAGAACCCGGCATCCCTTCTCGACGCTTAATGCCTCGCCAGCGTGTGTGCAGTTATGATAGGTTGATAGTTACGATAGGAATGCAAGCACGCCCGTGCATTAGGCGCACGTTAAGGAAGCCCAGGCGTCAAAATTAATGCGGGGTCCCTCACTACGGCTTGTCTCATAATCATGCCGTGGTCTTGGCACTTGAAAACCACATAACATAATTCAATTCAAGAATACGTCCTGGCATACACTGACGAAGAAATGCGCGCGGTTGTTCTATGGAACGCAAAGACGGTTGTCCGAAACGAAGGCACTGCCGCGAGTTTCCAAGAGCTCCTCCACCCGGAGGTCTACAGGATGTATAGAACTGGATACGCAGGAATGCGGGATTGGGCATAAACGTAAACGCTCCGCTCGCTGGACCCGTACACATCCCGGTATCGCACCTGTCAAAAATTCAAGGACCCTCCTCCCGACTCGTCTGCTCGCTTCGTTTCGTTGCGAGCGCCGAGGGAGTCGGGTCTTTTCCGCGAGCGCGTGACGACACCTCGCGCACGCCTATCTGCACGCGCGTGTGTGTACGCGCCTGACTCCGGAAGGCTTTTTTCTTCGAGTTCTCGCTTGAACGATCCATCCTGCGTGGGCGGCGAGGCGAGGCGATACGTGCCGAGACGGTTCGAGGCGTCCGTGTGTGGTGACGTGACGTCTGCTTCCGCTGGAGCCGCTCGTGTTCCTAGGGTGTTGCCGGCAGCAGACGGCGTGCCGTTCTCCGCGAAACGCAAGGGCGGTGTTCAATTTTTGTTTGTTTGTGGAAGCGTATAGTGTCTAGAGCAGAGTTTCGTACAGAAATTGCTGGTGTGAACTCTTGTTATTTGCATGTTAGGTGAACTCGTTCACCTAACATGCAAATAAGTGGGCCTAAACTTCGTGCTCGCGGCTTCAGACGTTCTCGGGGCTTTAGTTCTTAAGCTTTATTTTCATTTTATTTTCAAATTGCCAAGCATAGTTTTATACAACACAGCGTGGCAATAGGTCTCTACGCACATACATTCATTGCGATTTGTTGTACCTATAATGCAATATCTTTTTTTCGAAATAACGAATTTGCAAAGTCGCAAAGCCGTTTGAAGCCACGAGGACAGTGTTTGCTCAAATCCATGAATACTGTCCATCATTCGCACGTTGTCTGAGCCGTCGTGCTTGCCTCTGCCGTGGACGCTATAGCGCCAGCGTAACTTTTCTAACTTTTGTTACTTTTGTAGGAAACTATGTGGGACACCGGCGTACGGGCCCACCGTAAACGCACCATCCCTCTCACCAACCAAACATGCGGTACGTGTGTTGGGTGACGCCGTGCTGCCGTCTGTTTTGAGGGGCCTAGGCAGCAGCTGTGTCACGCGGGCAAACACACAACTGTCAGACGCATGACGCTACCCTTCGGCCAGGCTCGCCAAACAGTTCGTGGCAAACAAATAGCGTGAATGAATCAGTCCACCAAACAAAACAAAACAACAACTAAAAAGAAACAAACGTTGCGGGGGCCCTTAACTTCAGTGACTTGCGACTTGTGATGAGTAGCGAAAACTTGCTCAAGCGTTACGAAACGCGCGGGCGTGCTCGTACATGAGCGCGGCGGCAATGCAGCTTGCAGCGCATTCCGTTATACGATAGCGCTTGCGCAAAACCTTTTGTGCATAGAGAACATTGCGGAACCAAAGCGTATTCTGCCCGCCCGGCGAGCTGACACACTCTCTCTCTCTCGACAATCCCGCAGTGCACTTCTTTCTCTAGTTGACCTTTGAGGAGCAAGCGCGGTAAACGTCGTGAACACGATTTAGACGTCAGTTAGCGCTCGAACGCGGAAGCTATATACTTTTGACAGCGTGGTACTTCCTGGACACTCACTCATCTTATTATTTTT